>NW_027467741.1:462500-467500 GCF_046742065.1 Oratosquilla oratoria
GGATAGATGGAGAAAGAGGAAAAGGACAGAAGGTAGGGAGGTGTTTAGAGTGAACTGCTTATATGAGAAAGAAAAAGAGAAAGAGTACAAGAAGAAGCTGAGAGGGGAATGGGAGGGAAAGAAGTATAGAGTAGAACAGGAGTTTCATAATCTCGCTCCTCGTCTAAAGTTGATAAACAACCGCTAGGTGCCAGATTTTAATGCTGATGTGAAAATTTGTAAACTAAGTCATTCATGCATCGATATCGATGTTGCTTGTGTAAGCAGTATTACTTAAGACGTTGTAACAGTCTTTCTAATTGGAGAAAGGGTGGAGGAGGAGAAAAATTCATTGGTACACGGGAGAAAAGTCACGCCCTTGGGGGAGGCACTTATTTGTAACAGTATAGATCATTGGATTAATAAAGTCGAGACGTCGGTGCATAGGTGACTTAGTGAGTGGATTGAGGATCCCAGTGGGGAATCCCTTAGTGTAAATTGGTAAGACAAGTGTAATATCATTCGGGAAGAAAAGGAGAAAACTTTTACCTCCGTTTAATTCACTCCATCGAGAAACATTGCTTACTTTCTACAGAAAGATATGGTGAAAGACATACTTAAGAAAAGTGATGGAAAGGAAATTGAAGGGAACAATAAATAGAATTAAACCAGTAATTACTGAGAGGCAGGGGTGAAGTAGAGAAAGAATGGGGATGGTTCAAAGAGGGAGTCACAAGGTATGCAAAGATGGTGTGGGGAACTAGAAGGACAGAAAAGAAATAGAAAGAAGGGTAGTGAGTGGTGGAATGAGGAAGGAAAGAAGGTTGTAGAAGAGAAGAAGCGAGGTTTCATAGATTGGTTACAAAATAGGACGAGGGAATCATATGAGAGGTACAAAGAAAAAATAGGAGAAGTAAAGCATAAGATAAAGGAGGCAAAGAGGGTAACAAATGTGAACTTGAGTAAGAGTATGACAGAATTTTTTGAAAGTAATATAAAATGTTTTGGAAAGAAATTAAGAGAGGAAGAGGAGGCGAATCAAGTACAGAAGAAAAGGTAAAAGGTGCAGATGGAGAGATGATAATGGAAGAGAAGTCAGTAAGAGGAAGATGGGCAGAGTATTTTATGGAGTTGCTAAATGTGAAGGGGGATGGGGAGGAAAAACTAGTAGCAGTGGGAAGCGCTAAGAAAATGAGAGTGATGAGTGAGGAAAATGGAGGAGAAATAAGGAAAAATAAAGTGAAGGCAGTTGACAAGATGATGATGGACTGACTGGTGAGGTTAATTAATGTTTGTTTATGAGAGGGTAGAGTGCCGGAGGACTGGAGGAATGCCTGTATATTTCTACTTTACAAAGGAAAAGAGGACAAGTGTGAGTGTAGTAGTTTCAGAAGGATCAGCTTTTTAAGTGTACTTGGGAAAGCTTATGGGAAGGTCTTGATTGAGAGGATTAGGAGGGGAACAGAGGGAGTAATTGGTGAGGAACAGGTAGGAGTTGCGTAGATCAGATCTTTGTGGTAAGACAGCCATGTGAGAAAGCTATAGGAAAAGGTAAGGATGGTTTTTGAGCTTTTATGGATCTGGAAAAGGTTTATGAAAGGTAGACAGGAAGGCACTGTGAGAGGCATTGCAAATATATGGGATAGGAGGAAAGCTTTTAAGAGCAGTCAAGAGTTTTTAAGAGAGTAGTAGAGCTTGTGTTAGGATTAGAAATGGAGAGAGTGGGTGGTTTGAGGTAAAGGTGGGACTTCGTCAGGGATATGTTATGTCACCTTGATGTTCAATTTATACATGGATGGGGTGGTGCGAGAGGTAAATGCAAGGGTAGTGGGTCAGGGATAGGAGATGGTTAATGAAAATGGAGAAAAGTGGGAGAAAAGCCAGTTGTTTTTTTGCTGACGACACTGCACTTGTAGCAGAATCAGAGGAGGGATCGAGGAAGTTAATGACAAAGTTTGGGAAGGTGTGCGAAAGAAGGAAGTTGAAGATAAACGTGGATAAAAGTAAGGTGATGAGATGTACAAGGGGAGAAGGTGGCAGTAGACTGGAAGTGAGTATAAAGGGAGAGAGACTGGAGGAAGTGGATAGTTTTAGATACTTGGTTGCGAATGTGGTGGGAAAGGGAGGAGTGGAGTGGAGGTAAAATGTAAATTGAGAGAAGCGAGTAAATGCCTTGGGGGATTAAAAACTGAAATAAGAAATAAATATTTGGGAATGGATGCTAAGAGAAGATTGTATGAAAGAGTGATTGTGACGACAGCACTGTAGGGGGAAGAAACATGGAACATAAGAGAGGAAGAGAGAAGGTGTTTGAATGTGTTTGAGATGTGGCTGAGAAGTATGATAGGGGTTACTATACTGGATAGAGTGAGAAATGAGGAGATGAGGAGGAGAACGGGGGTGGAAAGGGAGATGTGAGTGTGGTTGCTGAAAGAATATTGGAATGTTTTGAACACATGGAAAGAATGAGTGAAGAAAGATTAGTAAAAGAGGTGTGGAAGCCAGATGTGGAAGGAGTGAACATGAGGGGGCGAGCTAGAATGAGGTGAATGGATAGGGTAATAGGGATTTGGGAAAGAGGGAAATGTCTGTTGATGAAGGATGGGAGAGGACAGAAGACAAGGGTGAATGGAGAATGATTGTGTTTGTTAGATGCTGCTGCGATGCATGAGGGGGAGTTGGTGGGGGTTGGGGGGTGAGGGAGTATGTGTGAGAAATAAATTGACGCAGCCCGAAGGGATTTCTCCCCGTCTTCTCCTTTTCTGCATGAAGGGAAGCAGAAAGGGGTCGCCGATTTAATGAAGCGGCCTTGCTGTGGATGTGCTCTGTCTTGTGAAGTTACTTCTGACACAGGGCAGTAGCAATATCCAGGAATATTTCTAATCCCCCAATGATTTTACTTACTTCTCTTAATCTGCAGTTTACCTCCACCTCCATTCCTTCCTTTCCTGCCACATGCGACCCCAATTATCCATTTCCTCCAACCTCTCTCCTTTTAGGCTTACTTCCAACTCACTGCCATCCTCTGCCCTTATACATCTCATCACCTTACATATACCCATATTCACCCTTAATTTTCTCCTATTGCATACCTTCCTAAACTTTGTCACTAAATTCTTTAATCCCACTCTCTGACCCTGAAACAAGTGCAGTGTCGTCAGCAAACAACAACTGGCTCACCTCCCACTTTTCTCCATTTTCTTTAACCATCTCCAGTTCCCTGCCCATTGCCTCTCTCATCACGCATACACACAACACACACTCATATACATATATCTATATATATGTATATGTATATATATATATATATAAATATATATATATATATATATATATATATATATATATATATATATTTCTTGGGCACAGGTTTTCTCTCAAACAATTCTGGTTAAAATCAACTGCACTGGATGCTTTAATGGTTTTAAGGTAGGAATTCTTGATCTTTTGAAAGATCTTCTTATCACTTGTAGAAAGGGACTGGATGAAATTATTCATTTCTCTTTTATGAGTAGCATAGCTCACTTATTGTGCTGTTGTATGCCGACTTGATTAATTATCTTCTAGTAACAGAGGTAACTGTAGACTATCTTTCACCGAAACTCAGAGTTTTTCGCCTCGGTCTGAGGCTTCTTCAGGGTGTAGACTGCGGGTTGTTAATTCACTGGAGGTTAGGAGAATAGTGAGGAAAGTTATCCATGTAAGGGTATATATACGGGATCAGGTCAACCGGGCACGGGTGAAGCTCGATGCTGATTGGCTGGCGGGTAGGCCGTGTGAACCCGATGTCTGGTCGGGATCCCGGAGCATTCTGGCGGAAGACCTAGTGGCTCGTCCCGAGTGCTGATTGGTTGGGTGATCGATTGTTGAGCCAATGGTGCTTTGTAGTGGAGTATGTCTCTCATGTGGGCGTGCGGATGGCAAAATAAAATCTACGCTCTGCTGTACGTTGATGGAAGGACGTTGACAAGTGATGGAAACGGCTTCAGCAATTTGAAGCGTTCTGAAGTCGTCTTCATGGTGGCTAATTTCAGTCTGATCTATGAGACTCCGTAAGGGTGGTTTCTTGTCGTGTTCCTGTAGGAAAATTGAACCTTGATTTCTGTGGTATTGTAGACGGCGTCGCAACGTGGTGGAGGTCCTTCCAATTGTGGGGCCGTCGATTGATTTAGTGTTTAACCAAGAGCACCTCCAATGGGAGTGATCAGAGATACCCACATAAGAACGATTTGGGAAATAAAAAAAATCAAGGTATACGCTGCCACCACCCAATCGTCTATATGGATATATCTGACCATAAATGGAAACTGCTCCTTGTTATTCACGTCTGACTCCGTCCCCTTTCCTCAGGTCGTTCGGGGTTGGTTCTGGGTAGCGAAAAGGCCTATGCCCAAGTGGGGGTAGTAAAAGAAAATAAGCGAAGGTCTGCTATGTGTTAATTATTACACTGAAGCAAAAATATAGTAAGGAAATACAAAAGTATATTGTGGTTTTCTCCAACTAATCTATTGATCCTTACAATATGAAAAATATATGGGTATGCGAGACATTTAATAACACAGTTTTTTCTTTCTTATGGGCATCATAAGTAAGGTCACAGGCACGTGGAAAAACGTAGTTATTTACGCTCCAACCTTCCGGTCACTGTATAAGTCTACTTATAATATTGTGTCTACCTTCAAGCACTGTGTCTACCTTCAACCCCGTATTCTTATTAGAGAACGATCTCAGACAGAATTATACTCTAAGGATTACACCCTCATAGCTAATGTATATACTCAAAGTGTTTGTGAAGTACACTCCCTTAAACCCCTTTTTCCATATCTGTTATCGGAATCATTTTTGGCATCAGATTCAAAACTTAATAATAATGATAACTATCTACCTACTATATCTGCACTATATCATTTAACTCACATATTGACATTTGTTTTCATTAATCTTACAGAACGTGTTCATACCTGTTATCGGAATCATTTTTGGCATCAGATTAAAATTTTAGCTGCGCACAAAAAGAACGA
>NW_027467741.1:472500-475000 GCF_046742065.1 Oratosquilla oratoria
AGTGAAACAGGATGCATATGACAGTTTGTGGGTAGAGTTAACCCAAACAAATGGACAAAAAATGAATATAGGTGTAATATATAGGCCAAAGACATTATCATTAGCAGACGGCAAACTGTTATTTCAAGAACTGTCTAGTTTCTGCAACCGGGATTTATTGATAATGGGTGATTTCAATTTTACTGACATTGATTGGATGACCCTTGAACATGGCCATATAGGTAGTCGCTTGATTGATTTTCTTGGTGACAATTACTTAATTCAGCATGTAAAAGAGCCCACAAGATATGGACACTTACTCGATTTATTGATCACTAGCCGCAAAAGCATGGTAACTGATGTAGAAGTCGGTGAATCTGTTGCAAATAGCGATCACAACTTAGTCAGATTCAAACTCCTAAACAATTTTAGAATAGATACTTGTGCTTCTAAAATACCCGATTTCAGTAAAGCTCAGTTCATAGAACTACGTCAGGAGCTTCAGCTTACAGATTGGGAGGAAAAATTAAACGAAAGGCCTGTAGATCAGATGTGGGAAATATTTCAAAATACGCTCACTAAGATGATTCAAACTTACATTCCTTTTAAGGACAGACGTCCCCCAAATCAGGCTCGCCCAAAGTGGCTCGACAAAGAAACTGAAAAAAGTATTGCTAAAAAGAGACAGGCTTATAAGAAATATAAGTGCTCGGGTGCATCTAATGACTATGAAAGTTATGTATCAATACAGAGAGGTTTAAAAAATACAATAAGAAAAAGAAAACGACAATACGAAATGAACATCGCTGATAAATCCAAAGAGAATCCCAAAGAATTCTACAGTTACATTAGAGATAAAAAGGTTGTTAGGAATCACATTGGTCCACTATTATCTGCTGACGGTCAACTTGAATATTCAAATGAAGGAATGTGTAATATCTTAAACAATTATTCTAGCTCGGTATTCGTAAACGAAACACCTCAAAGTGAATTCCAAACTGAAACCTGTGAAAAGTCTGGGGTAAACTTACTCACTACGGTAAATATAACAAAAGAAAAAATTAAAAGGTGTATAGACAAACTCAAAGTTAATAAAACACCAGGGCCTGACGGTTGGCATCCAAGAATCTTAAAGGAAATGAAAAATGAGATTGTTGTTCCATTAGAAATTATTTTCAAGAAATCCATCATATCCGGAGATGTCCCAAGAGAATGGAAGCTAGCTAACGTTACTCCCATATTCAAAAAAGGTGACAAAAAGAAACCAAATAACTATAGGCCTATAAGTTTGACTTCGATCGTAGGAAAAATAATGGAAACTATCATCAGAGATGCTATCGAATATCATTTAGAAAGTAACCGTTTGATAAATGATAGCCAGCATGGTTTCAGACGGAAACGTTCTTGCGTGACTAACTTACTCGAATTCTACAACACAGTTATCTCGAATTATGACAAAAGAAACAATATAGATTTAATATATCTAGACTTTGCAAAAGCTTTTGATACCGTCCCACACGAAAGACTACTTACTAAATTAGCTTTGCATGGAATAAGTGGTAGCCTATTAGGTTGGACTGGTAATTGGTTGAAAGGTCGAAAACAGAGAGTTGTTTTAAATGGAAAAACTTCTGGATGGAAAAGTGTTGCAAGTGGAGTTCCTCAGGGTTCCGTTCTTGGGCCACTTCTATTCATAGTATATATAAATGATATAGACCATGGACTAAAATCTACTGTTTCCAAATTTGCTGATGATACAAAACTGTGCGGAGTGGCAAATGATCACTCAAACCAATTAGATATTCAAGAAGATTTAGATCAATTACAGCAATGATCTGAAAAGTGGCTAATGAAATCTAACACAAGTAAATGCAAGGTAATGCACATAGGTAAAAATAACAGCAAGTACGATTACAAGTTAATTGGAAATTCGTTAACAAAAGTGAATAGTGAAAAAGATCTCGGCGTAATTATCAGTAACGACCTCAAATCATCCAAGCAGTGTATTTCAGCCTCTGAGAAAGCAAATAAGATTCTGGGATTGATTGCGCGATCTTTTGATTTCAAAAGTCCATCACTCATTAACAAGCTATATAAATCGTTAGTTCGTCCACATTTGGAATATGCTGTTTCCGTATGGTCACCGAATCTCATTAAAGACATTGACAGACTGGAAAAAGTACAACGGCGAGCCACAAAACTGATTCCAAATATCAAAAATAAATCATACGAAAATCGACTTAAGCACATGAATCTGTTTTCCCTAAAAAAGCGTAGACTCAGAGGTGACTTGATACAGGTCTTTAAGATTTTAAAGGGAATTGACAACATCAAAAGTGACACAATTTTCACATTGAATGAGAATCAGACAAGAAACAATGGTCTCAAACTGTCCGGAAATAGATTCAATTTGGAAGTAGGTAGAAACAACTTTGCCAACCGTGTAGTTAATGAATGGAATAAACTTCCTGCACAGGTAGTGCAATGTAGTTCAGTTCGAAGCTTTAAGAATCATTTAGAT
>NW_027467741.1:477500-480000 GCF_046742065.1 Oratosquilla oratoria
TACTAGTCTTTCTTCACTCATTCTTTCCATGTGTTCAAACCATCCTAATACTCTTTCATCAACCCTATCTCCCAACTCCCTTTCCACCCCCGTTCTTCTCCTCACCTCCTCATTTCTCACTCTATCTAGCCTAGTAACCCCCATCATACTTCTCAGACACCTCATCTCAAACACATTCAAACTCCTTCTTTCTTCCTCTCTTATATTCCATGTTTCTGCCCCATACAGTGCTGTTGGCACAATCACTCCTTCATACAGTCTCCTCTTAGCATCCATTCCCAAATGTCTATTCCTCATTACACTCTTCAATCCACCAAGGCATTTACTTGCTTCTCTCAATCTACATTCTACCACCACCTTCACTCCACCTTTTCCTGCCACATTTGCACCCAAGTATCTAAAACTATCCACTTCCTCCAGTCGCTCTCCCTTAATGCTCACTTCCAGTCTACTGCCACTTTCATCCCTTGTACATCTCTTCACCTTACTTTTACCCACATTCATCTTCAGCTTTCTTCTATCACACACTCTCCCAAACTCTGTCGCCAAATTCATCAGTCCCTCCTCCGATCCTGACACAAGCACAGTGTCGTCCGCAAACAACAGCTGGCTCACCTCCCACTTTTCTCTATTTTCATTAACCATCTCCAATCCCTGACTCACTATCCTTGCATTTACCTCTCGCACTACCCATCCATGTGTAAGTTGAACAGCCAGGGCGACATAACGCATCCTTGACGAAGTCCCACCTTTACCTCGAACCACTCTCTCTCTCCATTTCTAATCTTGACACATATACATACATATATATCATATATATATATGATGTAGAAGTCGGTGAATCTGTTGCAAATAGCGATCACAACTTAGTCAGATTCAAACTCCTAAACAATTTTAGAATAGATACTTGTGCTTCTAAAATACCCGATTTCAGTAAAGCTCAGTTCATAGAACTACGTCAGGAGCTTCAGCTTACAGATTGGGAGGAAAAATTAAACGAAAGGCCTGTAGATCAGATGTGGGAAATATTTCAAAATACGCTCACTAAGATGATTCAAACTTACATTCCTTTTAAGGACAGACGTCCCCCAAATCAGGCTCGCCCAAAGTGGCTCGACAAAGAAACTGAAAAAAGTATTGCTAAAAAGAGACAGGCTTATAAGAAATATAAGTGCTCGGGTGCATCTAATGACTATGAAAGTTATGTATCAATAAAGAGAGATTTAAAAAAGACAATAAGAAAAAGAAAACGACAATACGAAATGAACATCGCTGAGAAATCCAAAGAGAATCCCAAAGAATTCTATAATTACATTAGAGATAAAAAGGTTGTTAGGAATCACATTGGTCCACTATTATCTGCTGACGGTCAACTTGAATATTCAAATGAAGGAATGTGTAATCTCTTAAACAATTATTTTAGCTCGGTATTCGTAAACGAAACACCTCAAAGTGAATTCCAAACTGAAACCTGTGAAAAGTCTGGGGTAAACTTACTCACTACGGTAAATATAACAAAAGAAAAAATTAAAAGGTGTATAGACAAACTCAAAGTTAATAAAACACCAGGGCCTGACGGTTGGCATCCAAGAATCTTAAAGGAAATGAAAAATGAGATTGTTGTTCCATTAGAAATTATTTTCAAGAAATCCATCATATCCGGAGATGTCCCAAGAGAATGGAAGCTAGCTAACGTTACTCCCATATTCAAAAAAGATGACAAAAAGAAACCAAATAACTATAGGCCTATTAGTTTGACTTCGATCGTAGGAAAAATAATGGAAACTATCATCAGAGATGCTATCGAATATCATTTAGAAAGTAACCGTTTGATAAATGATAGCCAGCATGGTTTCAGACGGAAACGTTCTTGCGTGACTAACTTACTCGAATTCTACAACACAGTTGTCTCGAATTATGACAAAAGAAACAATATAGATTTAATATATCTAGACTTTGCAAAAGCTTTTGATACCGTCCCACACGAAAGACTACTTACTAAATTAGCTTTGCATGGAATAAGTGGTAGCCTATTAGGTTGGACTAGTAATTGGTTGAAAGGTCGAAAACAGAGAGTTGTTTTAAATGGAAAAACTTCTGGATGGAAAAGTGTTGCAAGTGGAGTTCCTCAGGGTTCCGTTCTTGGGCCACTTCTATTCATAGTATATATAAATGATATAGACCATGGACTAAAATCTACTGTTTCCAAATTTGCAGATGATACAAAACTGTGCGGAGTGGCAAATGATCACTCAAACCAATTAGATATTCAAGAAGATTTAGATCAATTACAGCAATGGTCTGAAAAGTGGCTAATGAAATCTAACACAAGTAAATGCAAGGTAATGCACATAGGTAAAAATAACAGCAAGTACGATTACAAGTTATTTGGAAATTCGTTAACAAAAGTGGATAGTGAAAAAGATCTCGGCGTAATTATCAGTAACGACCTCAAATCATCCAAGCAGTGTATTTCAGCCTCTGAGAAAGCAAATAAGAT
>NW_027467741.1:487500-502500 GCF_046742065.1 Oratosquilla oratoria
TGTATTAAAGGAAGGACTCATTTCAATATTTTCCAGTGGTAGAATGAGTAAAAATGTCTTCCTATTTATGGAAGATGAATCTCCTTGTCACACTGTTCAAGCAACACAAAACTGTTTGAGCCATAATGCGATCAGGAAACTTCCATGGCCAAGTCAGTCCCCGGATATGAACCCTATTAAACACCTCTGGGGCATATTAGACCGACAACTTCACACACACACACACACACACACACAAAAAAAAAAAAAAAAAAAAAAAAAAAAAAAAAGAAAGCCATCTTCAAAGCCCGAACTCTTAGGATTACAATTGAATACATGGTAAGAAATCCCTCAAGATGATATTCGTGAACTAATTAATAGCATACCTAGAAGGGTCCTTGCACTGTGTAACGGGACGGGTGTAACGGTATCGTTACATCATCTCCATCCAACGTTACTTGTAGACACAAAATGTAACGGGGTCGTTACATCATCAGCAGAAAGGGGTCACTTGCACACACACCTTTAAGTTTTTGTTCTTTATTTGTCACATCTTAAGCAACTTAGTTTACACACTATTACACAGTCTTATCACTAGGGCAAGTCACTAGAACCGACCGCTCCTCGGGTGTGTGAGCCAGTTTTCATGGCCGGAAGTGTCGAGTAGACAAATTCTAGAGTTGCCCTTAATCGTGATCTTTACAATAATGTCTTGTTAGTCTGTTGTCCCACATGGGTGGGGCAACTGCATTAATTACGTATTGATGTCTACTATCATACATGTTAATTATATATCCAGGGGAGGACCGTCAGTATACGTAATATCGTATGTCAGTACTGGGTGGCTACTAGATTGATCGCGTGTGTTCGTCTGTGTGTGTGTGTCGTTTGGTGGTCGACAGTGTTGTTCACAGGAGCTCGTAATGTTGAGTCGGCGTTTGTTTGAGAGGAGTGCCTAGGTCAGCGTTTGATGCTTGTGGTGGACAGTGAGTGAAGAAGTGGGTTATATGACTGGGGTTATATTACTCGTCATGTATATGAGGTGTATACAACTGAAAAAAGCAAAGAGGATGTCAACCAATTATAAGTTATTCACATTGTGACCATTTATAAGCACTTTAATTGTATCAATTGCTTTTTTTAATCAATTAAACGATTTCTCTTGCCTAGAAGGGTCCTTGCACTGAAAAAAGCAAAAAGGATTTCAACCAATTATTAGTTATTCACATTGTGACTATTTATAAGCACTTTAATTGTATCAATTGCTTTTTTTAATCAATTAAATTATTTCTCTTGGTGTCTATTCAATTCTGTCATGTCTGTATATATATGTATGTATGTATATATATATATATATATATATATGTATATATATATATATATATACACATACATAAATATATATATACATATATATACATATATATATATATATATATATATATATATTGGTGAAGCGTGGCAAGAGATACTCTCAAAGGTATATTTTGTTAAAAACGACAGCAAAAGAATTAACTTTTTCCGTGAGCTCTCAAGCTTGCGAAAGGTAGATTTCTGGTAGGGGGAGAGTGAGTAAATAAAATTTCCAAAACTCATTGGAAACACAAAATGTATAATGAACGCAAAAATACAGCACGCATCAAACAAAATATAAGAAATATTAAAACAAAAAAATACAGCACACAAAGACAAATTGCAAACAGAATAAATTAAATATCAAGACGTTTCCCAGATCTTTCTGCATCCTCAGTTGAAGTGAAGATAAAGGAGAAGGGAGCATGTTTCAAATGGAATGAATTGGGCGTACATACATACATACACACAAACATACACACACACACACACACACACACAAACATACACACAAACACACACACACACAAACATACACAGACACACACTTCAAATCTGTCTTCACTTGATAGAAAGCACAATATTAGGACAAAGCTAATGAAAGGCGATCTCCCCCCATGAGCGAGATAACAATAACACAAAACAAATATTGGAACACCTATCAAAAGTTGACGTCAGGAAATCACATGGCCCGGATGGAATTGCAAATTGGATTCTAAAAGAATGCAAAGAAGAACTAACGGACAAAATACATAACATAATAAGTTACTCACTCAAAGAAGGAAAAATGCCAAAAGACTGGAAAAATGCTAACATTGTACCAATATATAAAGGAAGAAACAAAGAAAAACCAACTAACTATAGGCCAATCTCACTAACAAGCACTATAGCCAAAGTTTGTGAGAATATCATCAAGAATAGATGGGTAAAACACCTGGAAGACAACAATATAAAAAAAAACAAGAAAATTTGGGTTCAGACAAGGAAGATCATGTACCACAAACTTAATATGTTTCTACTTAAGATTAATAGACATAGTGCAAGAAAGAAATGAATGAGCTGATTGTGCCTTCCTGGACTTACAAAAAGCTTTTGACAAAGTACCACACCAAAAATTAAAAAAAAAAAAAAAAAACTAGAACATATAGGAGGGATACAAGGGAACCTACTAAAATGGATGGAGGACTTCCTGATTGGTAGAAAGATGAGAGAAAAATATTCAGATTAGAAAGAGGTGATCAGATTGGAAAGAGGTGATCAGTGGAGTACCGCAAGGATCTGTACTGGTTCCAATAATGTTTACTATTTATGTGAATGACATGGGTCATGATGTGAAATGTTAAATGAGCTTCTTTGCAGACGACGCCAAACTGTTAAGGAAAGTAAAAACTGAAAAGGATTGCGAATCACTGCAGGAAGACCTAAATAAGGTATGGAACTGGAGTCAGAAATGGGAAGTGGACTTCAATATTAAGAAGTGTAGCATAATGGAGTTTGGAAAAAGCAAAAACAGAATATCAGGACAATATAAAGATTAGAAGCAAGGAGGTACAGGAGAGATCAGAAAAAGATTTGGGGGTAATTATCTCAAACGACTTGTCCTATGACAAACAGATAAACAAAATTGTCGGAGAATCCTACAACTTGCTAAGATCGATAAAAGTGGCATTTACATATTTGGACGAAGAAATTAAAAAAAATATATATATATTAGTCACACTGATAAGGCCTAAACTAGAATATGCGGCGACATTGTGTGTCACCCAGTACCCAAAAGAATGTAAAGAAAAAAGAAAGAATCCACAGAGCAGCCACAAAAATGGCACCTGGAGTTACCGACTCTGGAGCAAAGAAGAGAGAGAGGTGATCCACTGACAATCTACAGAATCTACATAGCTACAGAAGAGATCTGAATAAATACAGTTTTCCATATAGAGTGATGGACACTTGGAACAAACTGGACAATGAAGTAGTGTGCGCAAAAACTATTCATGAGTTTAAGAGCAAACTATACACTACGAGATACAAAGGCGGACCACCACGAGCGTAGCTCCCCTTCCCGTAAAGCACAACTTGGTAAATACAACTAGCCTAGATAAATACAACTAGGTAAAATACAAACACACACACACACACACACACACACACACACACACACACACACACACACACGCACACACACACGCACACACACATACACACATAAGAACATAACATAAGAACATAAGAAAAAAAGGAGACTGCAAAAGACCATAAGGCCTACACTCGGCAGCTCCGTATCCATCACCACCTGTCATCCCCATCCATAAAGTTGTCTAATCGTTTCTTAAAACAACTGATAGTTTCAGCGCTTACTACATGGTTACTAAATTTATTCCATTCATCGACCACCCTATTAGTAAACCAATTCTTGCCTATTTCCTTCTTAAATCTAAATTTGTCCAGTTTGTACCCATTACTGCGAGTCCTGCCCTGTTGTTTTATTATGGTGACCTTGTTTGCATCACCCTTGTTATAGCCTTTGATCCACTTGAACACTTCTATTAGATCACCCCGCACTCTGCGTCTTTCCAGAGAGTGTAAGTTTAGGTGCCTAAGCCTCTCTTCGTAAGGCAAATTTCCGAGTCCTTGTATCATTTTGGTCATTCTTCTCTGTACTGATTCTAGTGAATTTACGTCCATTCTGTAGGACGGAGACCAAAACTGTACCGCATAGTCAAGGATGGGTCTAACTATCGCTAGATAGAGTTTAATAATTACCTCTGCTCTTCTATTCGTTACCGTCCTAGCAATGAAGCCTAATGCCCTGTTAGCTTTATTTCTGGCGCTAATACACTGCTTCCTGGTTTTAAGGTCCGGACTCACCAGAACTCCCAAGTCCCTCTCGCACTCAGATTTTTCTAAAAACGTGTTATCTAAGTTGTATCTATTTTCGGGGTTGTGTAGCCCTACGTTTACCTCTTCCACACACACACACACACACACACACACACACACACACACACACACACACACACACACACACACACACACACACACACACACACACACACACACACACACACACACACATAAGAACATAACATAAGAACATAAGAAATAAAGGAGACTGCAAAAGACCATAAGGCCTACACTCGGCAGCTCCGTATCCATCACCACCTGTCATCCCCATCCATAAAGTTGTCTAATCGTTTCTTAAAACAACTGATAGTTTCAGCGCTTACTACATGGTTACTAAATTTATTCCATTCATCGACCACCCTATTAGTAAACCAATTCTTGCCTATTTCCTTCTTAAATCTAAATTTGTCCAGTTTGTACCCATTACTGCGAGTCCTGCCCTGTTGTTTTATTATGATGACCTTGTTTGCATCACCCTTGTTATAGCCTTTGATCCACTTGAACACTTCTATTAGATCACCCCGCACTCTGCGTCTTTCCAGAGAGTGTAAGTTTAGGTGCCTAAGCCTCTCTTCGTAAGGCAAATTTCCGAGTCCTTGTATCATTTTGGTCATTCTTCTCTGTACTGATTCTAGTGAATTTACGTCCATTCTGTAGGACGGAGACCAAAACTGTACCGCATAGTCAAGGATGGGTCTAACTATCGCTAGATAGAGTTTAATAATTACCTCTGCACTTCTATTCGTTACCGTCCTAGCAATGAAGCCTAATGCCCTGTTAGCTTTATTTCTGGCGCTAATACACTGCTTCCTGGTTTTAAGGTCCGGACTCACCAGAACTCCCAAGTCCCTCTCGCACTCAGATTTTTCTAAAAACGTGTTATCTAAGTTGTATCTATTTTCGGGGTTGTGTAGCCCTACGTTTACCTCTTCCACACACACACACACACACACACACACACACACACACACACACACACACACACACACACACACACACACACACACACACACACACACACACACACACACACACACACACACACACACACACACACACAAACACACAACACACAACACACACACACACACACAAACACACATACACACACACACACACAAACACACAAACACACAAACACACAAACACACACACACAAACACACGCACACAAACACACAAACACACACACACACACACACACACACACACACACACACACACAAACACACACATACAAACACACATACAAACACACACACACAAACAAACGCACACAAACACACACACAAACACACACACACACACACACACACACACAAACACACACACACACACACACAAACACACACACACACAAACACACACACACACACACACACACACACACACACACACACATACTTACCTCGTGGCGCTGTGGTTAGAGTTCTCGCCTGCCACTACGGCGGTTCGGGTTCGACTCCCGCCCAGGGCTGAAATAATTTCAGTACCGCTGCGCTGCCGGGGTGTTACTCCAAATCTCGTGGGCGGGGAGTTGGGGGGCTGCATGTAAGGTGACAGTATTACCCATAGATCGGTCATACGAGCACTGAGCTCTCACCCGGGAGGTTAATAACTGTCGATCACAAGTCCAACACGAGATCCAAGACCATGGTGATCCATGGTGAATCACACATACACACACACACACACACACACACACACACACACACACACACACACACACACACACACACACACACACACACAGACACACACACACACAAACTATAATAATGTAAATAACAAATAAAACAAATAAATGCATAGGTATAGTTAAATAATAAACATACTGGTAAATAAAAAAAATAATAAATTGACATATAACTAATAATAAATGAAAATCAGACAAATTATAACAAAACAACAACAAATAATATAAAATAAATTATAATCATTACAGCATCTTGCTTAGGTGTTTATCTAAATGATTCTTAAAGCTTCGAACTGAACTACATTGTATTACCTGTGCAGGAAGTTTATTCCATTCATTAACTACACGGTTGGCAAAGTTGTTTCTACCTACTTCCAAATTGAATCTATTTCCGGACAGTTTGAGACCATTGTTTCTTGTCTGATTCTCATTCAATGTGAAAATTTTGTCACTTTTGATGTTGCCAATTCCTTTTAGAATTTTAAAGACCTGTATCAAGTCACCTCTGAGTCTACGGGTTTTTTAGGGAAAACAGATTCATATGTTTTAGTCGATTTTCGTATGATTTATTTTTGATATTTGGAATCAGTTTTGTGGCTCGCCGTTGTACTTTTTCCAGTCTGTCAATGTCTTTAATGAGATTCGGTGACCATACCGAAACAGCATATTCCAAATGTAGACGAACATACGATTTATATAGCTTGTTAATGGGTGATGGACTTTTGGAATCAAAAGATCGCGCAATCAGTCCTAGAATCTTATTTGCTTTCTCAGAGGCTGAAATACACTGCTTGGATGATTTGAGATCGTTACTGATAAATACGCCGAGATCTTTTTCACTGTCCACTTTTGTTAACGAATTTCCAAATAACTTGTAATCGTACTTATTGTCATTTTTACCTATGTGCATTACCTTGCATTTACTTATGTTAAATTTCATTAGCTACTTTTCAGACCATTGCTGTAATTTATCTAAAATCTTCTTGAATATCTAATTGGTTTAAGTGATCATTTACCATTCCGCACAGTTTTGTATCATCAGCAAATTTGGAAACAGTAGATTGTAGTCCGTGGTCTATATTATTTATATATACTATGAATAGAAGTGGCCCAAGAATGGAACCCTGAGGAACTCCACTTGTAACATTTTTCCATCCAGAAGTTTTTCCATTTAAAACAACTCTCTGTTTTCGATCATTCAACCAATTACTAGTCCATCTTAATAGGCTACCACTTATTCCGTGCAAAGTCTAGATATATTAAATCTATATTGTTTCTTTTGTCATAATTCGAGATAGCTGTGTTGTAGAATTCGAGTAAGTTAGTCACGCAAGAACGTTTCCGTCTGAAACCATGCTGGCTATCATTTATCAAACGGTTACTTTCTAAATGATGTTCCATAGCATCTCTGATGATAGTTTCCATTATTTTTCCTACGATTGAAGTCAAACTTATAGGCCTATAGTTATTTGGTTTCTTTTTGTCACTTTTTTTAATATGGAAGTAACGTTAGCTAGCTTCCATTCTCTTGGGACATCTCCGGATATGATGGATTTCTTGAAAATCATTTCTAATGGAACAACATTCTCATTTTCCATTTCCTTTAAGATTCTTGTATGCCAACCGTCAGGCCCTGGTGTTTAACCTAGACTTTTCACAGGTTTCAGTTTTGAGTTAACTTTGAGGTGTTTCGTTTACGAATACCGAGCTAAAATAATTGTTTAAAGTACTACATATTCCTTCATTTGAATATTCAAGTTGACCGTCAGCAGATAATAGTGGACCAATGTGATTCCTAACAACCTTTTCAACTCTAATGTAACTATAGAATTTTTTGGGATTCTCTTTGGATTTATCAGCGATGTTCATTTCGTATTGTCGTTTTCTCTTTTTTATCGTCTTTTTTAAATCTCTCTGTATTGATACATAACTTTCATAGTCATTAGATGCACCCGAGCACTTATATTTCTTATAAGCCTGTCTCTTTTTAGCAATTTTTTTTTTTTCAATTTCTTTGTCGAGCCACTTTGGGCGAGCCTGATTTGGGGGACGTCTGTCCTTAAAAGGAATGTAAGTATGAATCATCTTAGTGAGCGTATTTTGAAATATTTCCCACATCTGATCTAAAGGTCTTTCGCTTAATTTTGCCTCCCAATCTGTAAGCTGAAGCTCCTGACGTAGTCCTATGAACTGAGCTTTACTGAAATCAGTGCGCTCTTAATCGTTAGTCCAACTCTCGTGGGCACAGAGTTGGGTGTGTGTGTGTGCGTGTAAGGTCACAGCATTACCCATAGATCGGTCATATATGAGCTCCGAGTTCTCTGACGGGAGGGAAAATTGCTGTCGATCACGAGTCCGACCCGTGATCCAAAACCATGGTGAATTACTCACTCACTCACACACACACACACACGCGCGCGCGCGTACAGAAGACTCGTGGAGCAGTGGTAGAGTTTCCGGCTGCCAATACGGCGGTCCGGGTTCGAATGCCTCCCAGGACTGAAATAATTTCAGTATCGCTGCGCTGCGGGTTGTTACTCCAACTCACGTGGGCGGGGAATTGTGTGTGTACGTGTAAGGTCACAGCATTACCCATAGATCTGTCATATGAGCTCTGAGTTCTCTTCCAGGAGGGAAATAGATGTCGGTCACGAGTCCAGCACGTAATCCAAGACCATGGTGAATCACACGCACGCGCACGCACACACTGGGTACGGACAAAATCTCGGAGGACTAAATCCCGTAGTACAAAATCCCACATGTAGTTTATAATTTATGCTCTACAAAGGAACCAAATATGCCAAACTTTGAGTTCTTTACTAATGGTTTGGAGATATAACACTAATTGGATTAGGTGTGTAATACTGTTCAGCACTGACTTTGAGCAAGCCATGCTTCAAGCTATCCAAGATTAATATTAGACCAAATGTTGAACGTCATCGTTGTTTTCATCACCTAACTCAAGCGACTTGGAGGAAAGTACAGGAACTTGGCCTCACCAACAGATATCGTGGTGAAGAAGAAGTTAAGATGTTTTGTGGGGTGCTTGATGGGTTAGCTTTCTTGCCTATAGACAGACTTCAGGAGGGAATGTCCTACCTGGGAAACCGTATCCTCGAGGGCCTTGAACAACTACTGGATTACTTTGACAAGACATATGTATCGGGCTCCTACCCCCGAATTCAACCACCACCAGCTCAAGATAATGACCAGATGCCTGCAGTCAGGATTAGGCACATCCCCCCTCGCTTTGATCCTAGCATTTGGAATGTTCATACAACAGCTATGTGTGACAGCACGCACATATAACCTATGTGAGGCATGGAACATTGGCTTCCAACAGTTAGTTGGACACAAACATCCCTCAGTCTGGACAGCAAAAGAGAATGTCAGGAAGGATGCAGCTATGGTGCAGGCTGCCATTATCCAGAATCCTCGAGGTATCCAACCAAAAAAAAACTACAAAAGGACAAGCAAACACTATAAGCAGAGGGTTCGAAACCTCTGCTTAGATCTTGTGGGAGAGAGAAAGTCTCTGGATGAATTCATGGATGGCGTTGGACATTGTATTAGATTATAGGTATTCACTTGTAGTGAACAGTGGACTTGCTAACTAGATAACATTGTCTTCTACTGACTCTAAAGAAATTATGAATCAGGCAAGAGCAATATGCTCCCTGGGATACACAGCATGAGAATTAATATATACCTATGTAAGATTTATGTAAATTGAGCAGTTGCTCACAATACATGTGGGTCAACTCCCTATCTAAACCAATATACAGTCAAACCTCGGTTCTCGAACGTGTCTGAACTCAAAAAAATCGGTTTTTGAATGAAAATTTTGAGCTGGAAATACCCCTGTTTTCGAACAAAATTTCAGTTCTCAAACGACGCTGACACGTGGCCGCTAACGAAATGTAAACAGTTCTCTGTTGACCGCTGAGCTAAATAGTTGCGCTGTGCTTTCGTTATCAATTTCATTGCATTCAGTATTTATTTTTCCTACACTAGCCCTCAGTCATGGCTCTAAAGAAAGCAAGTGATATTGGTCAAGTAAAAAGAAAAGTTGTGAGAAAAACAATTGAAGTGAAGAAAGAAATTATCGCTTAACACGAAAATGGCGTTCGTGTATCTGATTTTGCTGTGCAATACGGTATGGCAAAGTCTACAGTTTGCACTATTCTCAAGAATAAAGAAGTGATAAAGTCGGCTGATGTTGCAAAATAAGTGACCGTCATTAGTAAACAAAGACCTCAAATACTTGAGGAAGTGGAAAAGTTATTGCTTGTTTATATAAATGAGAAACAGTTGGCAGGTGATAGTATCTCTGAAGCATTTATATGTGAGAAAGCCCCGGTAGCACTCACGTCAAACATGAGGCAAACCCGTGTGCGTTTCTCGCTGTGTACGTGTTACTGCCAGTCAACAGTTGCCAGATGTCGCTAGCCATTTATAGAATCGTCCTGTTTTCAAAAAAGGATGTGTTTGTTGGATAATCATTTCACTTTGTGTTAAATTAATAATTAACAATTAGACTCTATAGGTAACGTTTATTCTAGTTCTAGTTAGGTATATAATTTCAAATATGATAATGATGCCATAAGATAGCGCTGTGCAGGAATTTGCAAATAGAAGTACGTGTATCTGCAAACATATAGTCACGTGCTGGGAGGTTGGTACGATGCATTGCATGTAGCTAGATAATGTAGGCCCTTGTGGACACTTAGTTGTAAGCCGTGGTATTTAATATATACTATAATAAGGAGCAATGTGCCTCTGTGTATACTTCTTTCTGTGTGTGGTTGTGTACGTAATGTCTGACAAATAAGATACGCCGGAAAAACGATCTTCTAGAAAAAGTGAAGATGAAAATAGTGTGATTCAAAACTTAAACATTAAAAAAGACTAGGTAATAAAATCCTTATATGTCATTTGCAGCAACTCCACTTCACTACGGGACTTAAATCTCGTGGGCAGCATTAGCTGCCAGCCGTACGACGTGTCGTAATAATACTCGCATCATAAAATATAGTCACCGCTTATATCTATCGTTCTCTCTTTCACCCGTGAATTTTGAAAACCACAGAGAATGTGATTAAGAGCAGATTAGGGAGAATGTAAAAACACAGGGGCGACTATAATAAATATAATCAAGACTCCGATATGGTAGCGTCGCGAATCCACTTGCTCCTCATGACGTCTACGTGTGCGCCACCGTATGGTAGGGGTTAAATACTTGATTTTAGATGTTTGATGTATGCAACCCACTTACTTTAGCCTTAGATTTGAGCGTAATTTTAATGTAAATTTTTAATAATAGGAATTCTTGTAGTTAACAAATTCATAATTGTAATGATTATTTCCTAATTGTGTACAGGAACAAGGCACACAACGGTGCACAGCTGCTGTTGGTAATGGCTGACGTTTACAACAATTACCTTCGTCTACGGTTGTCAGATGTCCTCCTCAAAAAGGACAGTTCTTGCGAACCTTCCACCAGCACCATTCCAATGTGCGCTGTCACTCATGCTGGAGGAACAGTTTATACGGTTAAGTCAGCTTCACAAGAGGGCATTTGTTACAATGTGGACCTCTCAATCGGCATGTGCAGCTGCCTCTGTGGAAACACAGGAAGCGTTTGCAAACATCAATTAGCAGCGTCGCAGTACAGCGCAGTTCGCCTTCCACAACTATACGCCTGCACTGTTGCTGAAAAAGAAGTCTTGTATAAGGTGATGTACGGCGACAAACCGATGCCGACATCGAATTTTTTAGATGGCTTATTTGCTGATACACCTGTTAATGCAGTATCTCATGGTAATAAAGAACCAGCTGCATGTGACGATGAGCAAGGAGATGTAGCTGTCGTTATCGAGACCTCCGCAGAGACAACAAATGAAAATCAATCAATTGACACCAGCATTGATGAGTTCACAAGCATGATCAATAGAGAATTAAAGAGAACTAAAACCACCTGCATGCTCAGCTCTTTTGCGGTATTTGAACAGAGGCTGAAAGCCTGCAGAAATCCTGCGCAGGTTACTACTTTCCTTCTGACTGCAGGTTGCACTATTTTTAAGGCATCGGAGGCGGCAAAGAGAAAAATTCCTCGTCAGCCAACGACCATTGCTAGGCGTCAGTTTGGCCAACCAAGAGGCAAAGCTGCCTTACTGAAAGGCAAGATAACAAAAAGGAAAATGAATTTAGCCTTAAACATATTAAAAATGTACCAAATGCTAAAATACATTGATGTTTCCATATTACTGTTTCATTTCCTATACCTAACTTATTTCAAATCAATCACAAATAAATACTAACTAATAATTAATGAAAACAATTTAGCATGAGGCATTCAAATAAATGTTCTCTAGGTAATTGCCTTTATTTTAGAATACAGTTACATTTTTATTTATTATTTAGGAAGATTATGAAATACTAGTGTAAACGCCCCTGAAAATCACGGGATTCTGATTTCTCTAACTTCCAAATAATTCCATCATTTATAGCTTGCTATTACAGTAATTTCATTTGCGTGTTATTCGATTTCGATCTCCTTTAACTATTTATTAATAAATCAAAATGCACATTTTTTCGAAATAAATTTATTATTTCGTTGCTTAGGCGATTACTTTTGATATAACATTTTCAATTGTTATATTTTAAACCAAAAGCGCATCCTAGTCACTGTCAAATGACATATAAGGATTTTATTACCTAGTCTTTTTTAATGTTTAAGTTTTGAATCACACTATTTTCATCTTCACTTTTTCTAGAAGATCGTTTTTCCGGCGTATCTTATTTGTCAGACATTACGTACACAACCACACACAGAAAGAAGTATACACAGAGGCACATTGCTCCTTATTATAGTATATATTAAATACCTCGGCTTACAACTAAGTGTCCACAAGGGCCTACATTATCTAGCTACATGCAATGCATCGTACCAACCTCCCAGCACGTGACTATATGTTTGCAGATACACGTACTTCTATTTGCAAATTCCTGCACAGCGCTATCTTATGGCATCATTATCATATTTGAAATTATATACCTAACTAGAACTAGAATAAACGTTACCTATAGAGTTAATTGTTAATTATTAATTTAACACAAAGTGAAATGATTATCCAACAAACACATCCTTTTTTGAAAACAGGACGATTCTATAAATGGCTAGCGACATCTGGCAACTGTTGACTGGCAGTAACACGTACACAGCGAGAAACGCACACGGGTTTGCCTCATGTTTGACGTGAGTGCGCCCCGGTACAAGTGCTGATGAATTTGTAATTAAAGCAAGTCGAGGATGGTTTGAAACATTTAAGAGTAGAAGCAAAATTCACAGTGTAGTTAGGCATGGTGAGGCGGCGAGTTCAAACAAGGAAATGGCGGGAGATTTTGTGGTTGAGTTTGGTAACTTTATAAAGAAAGAATGTTTTCTCCCCCAACAGGTATTTAATGCTGATGAAACCGGATTGCTCTGGGGGGAAAATGCCAAAAAAGAACCTATATCACTAAGTAGGAAAAATCGCTGCCTGGGCACAAGCCAATGAAAGACAGACTCACTCTTCTGCTGTACGGTAACGCAAGTGACGATTTCAAGGTCAAACCATTGATAGTGTATCATTCTGATAATTCAAGAGTTTTCAAAAGAAATAATGTTATGAAAAGTAAATTGCCTGTAATGTGGCGAGCTAATACGAAGGCTTGGGTGACAAGACAATTTTTTACAGAATAGATCTCTGAGGTTTTTGCCCTAAGTGTTAGAAAATACTTGCAAAAAAAAAAATGCCACTAAAATGCCTTCCCGTGTTGGATAATGCTCCTGCTCACCCTCCAGGTTTGGAGGATGACTCAGTTGCTGAGTCTAATTTTATCAAAGTCAAATTCCTGCCACCTAACACAACACCTCTAATCCAACCTATGGCACAACAGACCATAGCTAACTTTAAGAAACATTACGCTAAAGTCGTGTTTCCTAAGTGTTTCCAAGTTACTAATGACACTCAGTTAACTTTGAGAGAATTTTGGAAAGACCATTTCAATATCCTGAGTTGTGTTAATCTTATTGATAATGCAAAGAACCAAATGAGTACTAGAACCATGAATTCAGCATGGCGGAACCTTTGGCCAGGCTGTGTACCAGAGAGAGACTTTGAGGAGTTTGAAACTGCTGGATCTGATGACACTGTCGAGGACAATGCTATTGTTGAAGAGATTGTTTCTATGGAAAAAAGTATGGGCTTGGTGGTCGACAGTGAAGATATTGAAGAGCTGGTGGAAGACCACAATACTGAGCTTACCACTGAAGAGCTTGCACACCTTCAAAATATACAGCAAAAGAAATTGGCTGAGGAACAGTCTTCTGAGGAAGAACTGAAGATATGCCAAGTTCTTTAATCAAAGAAATTTGTGCTAAATGGGGTGATGTTCAAAATTTTGTAGAGAAATACCACCCAGACACCGTGGTAGCACATAAAGCAGTAAATATTTTCAATGACAATGTCATATCACATTTCAGAAATTTTTTACAGGGCAGGCTAAAACAGCAAACATTGGAAAGGTGAAAGAAAAAAGGAAAGACACCCAAGAGAAAGATTTCCCTGAGCCAAAGAGAAGAGAAGAAACATCCAAATAAGAATCACCAGAAGTCTTTATGGAAGGGGATTCCCCTCCCAAACAATAGCTCGCACCTTTCCCTTCCTCATCTCCTTCCACCTATACCATCACATCGCAGCCAAAAGGGTACAGTACATACATTACATAATAACTGTACAGTGTTGCTTTGTCATTAAATTTACTTCTGTTATGTTTTTCGTTTGATTTACACTTTTATGTTTTAGTTATTATATGATATATAAAGTGTAATTAGGTAAATAAGCATTCATCTGGTGCTTGGGAGGGAATTAATCTCCTCTACATTATTTGTAATTGAAAAATATGATTCGGTTTTCGAAGAATATGGTTTGAGAACAGATTTTTGGAACGAATTATGTTCGAAAACCGAGATTTGACTATATCTTTTAGTCATTTACTCTGTTTCAATCTGCATACCAAAAGATTAAA
>NW_027467741.1:505000-527500 GCF_046742065.1 Oratosquilla oratoria
GCTGGTTTAATGGATATCGTTTCGGCATGCTAACTCAGTGAAACGGAGATGGAACCACGCCCCATACTTGAAAATCATCACAACACTCCAAGCCTTTAATGTTTTCCTTGGAAAAGGAGACGGTGTGTGTAAGGTCACAGAATTACCCATAGATCAGGCAATTGGAGCCACAGAACTTATCTGCGAGGGTAAGAGCATGTAACCTGATCCAAGACCATAGGGAAGTCCCCTTTACACACACACTGTTTTGGGATACGCTAGATAAGATTAGGAATAAGGGAAGGGTTCCTGTTGTATGTGGAATCCTTCCGAGGTGTAGTGCTGGAGGTACGTGGCATTCCAGGGCTATTGCAGGTATTTGTCGACAACTGGGATTGCTTTTCCAGTAAAAATCATCTATATACAAACGATGGGGTGCACTTCTCACCCAGAGGATTTCGCCTCCTTGCTGAGCCCCTTGAGCGAGAAGTAGGTATCCTGCAGTTGTTGATTTTTTTCGGGTAGATTACGTGGGAGTCGGGGGAGGGGGGGAGTATCGGAATATAGTTTAGGCAATAGAAACAGCTCAGTGAGGGACTGTGTAAAGAATCATCAAATCAGGTGGAGGGAGGATAAACTAAAAGTTTACTATACAAACAGCAGAAGCGTAATAAACAGAATTCATTTACTGAGAGGTAAAGCAGGAGTTGAGAGATTTGATATTATAGCTATTACATCCTGGATTAATATGGCTGATAGAAATTTCCTTCCGGAAATTGAGATAGAAGGATATAAGTTTTTTTTTTCGCAAGGACGGGGTAGGCAGGAGTGGGGGAGGAGTAGCACTTTTCGTTAAAGATACAATAAACTCTATTAGCAACAATTCGATTAAGAAGGAGGATAGTACCGAATCTATTTGGGTGGAGATTACAGGCAAGAACAAAAATCTTATTATTGGCGTCCTATTTAGGCCTCCTAGCCTCAGCATTGAGCAGACTGTTCCCCTGATTCATGAAATTTGCAGGGCGTCCCGGTACAAAAACGTTGTGATCATGGGAGATTTTAATTATAGAAACATTGACTGGGAAATTTAAGTAGGAGATCAGGAAGCGAATTTTTTCTCAGATGTGGCGCAGGATAATTTCCTAAAACAAATGATTACCGATCGTACGAGGGGAGAGAATAATGAGCACATAACGAGTAACGTAAAAGTAGGAGATAGTCTAGGCTCTAGTGATCATCAAGAAATAAGATTTAATATCATTTGGAAAGAATAAAAAAAAATTAATAACGTTCAAGTACCGGACTTCAGGAGAGACAATTTTGACAACATGAGACGCTATTTGAGATATTTGATCACTTATGGGACCGATCCAGGGGACTATGATGGGGTCAGTTCGGACGTCATTAGCGTGGTCAAGAGTCGGGTCACGGAGGGTATGCGTACCTTCGGTCAGGTCACTTACGGGCACGGGGTCAACAGCTAGGTCATCAATTTCGACGAAATGTATAGTAACCTAACGGATTTAAATCTAAATGCACAAAAAAGATTTATTCCTCTCATTCCTCTCAAGTCAATACGGAAGAATAGTAATACTCACAAATGGATGACAGACAGGCTGAAACATGAGATTGAAATGAAAAGAGGACTTTACGTAAGAATAAAAAACGGGGGAACACACCTTAGATCCCAGTATAATGATATGGCAAAACTGATTAAAAAGAATACGCGCGCAGCGAAACATAACTATGAAATTAAGATTGCAAGACATACGAAATCCAACCCGAAAGGCTTCTTTCATCTCTCCAGAACAAAAAATAAGGAAAGGATAGGCCCAATTCAAAATGACGAAATGTCATGATAGAATCGGAGGAAAAATGAGTGAGGCGTTTAACAAATATTTTCTCTCGGTGTTTACTAAAAAGAGGTTAAATAAGATATCTGACTCCGATCCGATTTTCAGTGGGGATGAAGAAAGTAGACTAATATCAGCATTAGTAAGGTAGAAGTAGTCAAGCAGATTGAAAAACTTAGAGCTACAAAATCTCCGGGTTCAGACGAAATTTTCTCGAGTGCTTAAAGAGTGTAAATTTGAAATCTGCGACCAATTACCAGAAATATTTAATAAGTCGGTAGACACTGATTTTGTGCCTATTGCTTAGGAGTAGGCAAACGCTGTTCCCGTTTTTAAAAAATGAGATAAATCGTCTATATACAACTACAGGCTAATCAGTTTGACATCAGTTATACGTAAAATGCTTGAATCAATAATAGTTAATAGACTCAGAGAACACATTGGGAGATATAATTTGATTCGTGACACACAGCATGGTTTCTCCAAGGGTAAGTCATGTGTGACTAATCTTCTATCCTCTTACAATAAAGTATATAATGCGTCAGATAACAATGATAGTTACAATGTTATTTACACTGACTTTGGTAAAGCGTTTGACAAGGTGTCCCATAAGAGACTACTAAATAATATCAAAGACCATGGCATAAGAGGAAAAGTATTAGAATGGATTAAAGTTTGGATCAGTGACAGAAAACAGCGGGTCACCATAAATGGTGTAAAATCCAGGTGGGGGAGTGTTTCTAGTGGAGACCTCCAGGGCTCGGTTTTGGGTTTCTTATTGTTCATTATGTACATAATCAACTTGAACAATGGATTTAATAGTGATGTCAGTAATTGTGCGGACAACACTAAAATAGTACGCCAAATTAGGTCAGGAGACGACGCCAAGATTCTGCAGGACGATCTTAACAAACTGTTCACATGATCGGTGAAATAGCAAATGAACTTCAATATCTCAAAGTGTAGCGTGTTAAACGTAGGGCTACACAACCTCGAAAATAGATATAGCTTAGATAATACGTTTTTAGAGAAAACTGAGTGCAAGACAGACTTTGGATTTCTAGTGAGTTCTGACCTTAAATCCAGGAAACTGCATTAGTGCCAGGAATAAAGCAAACAGAGCATTAGGTTTCATTGCTAAGACAGTTACGAATACAAGTGCAGAGGTGATTATCAAATTCTGTCTAGCATTAGTTAGACCCATCCTTGACTATACGGTACAGTTTTGGTCCCCGTCTTATAAAATGGACATCAATTTACTAGAATCAGTACAGAAGAGAATGACCAAACATGGGCTCAGAAATTTACCTTACGAGTGCGGGGGTGATCTAACAGAGGTGTTCAAGTGGATAAAAGGCTTTAACAAGGGTGACGCAAACAAGACCATCATATTAAGACAACAGGGCAGGACTCGCAGTAATGGAATTAAAATGGACAAATTTCAGATTTAAAAAGGAAATGGGCAAGAATTCATTTACTAATAGTGTGGTCAACGAATGGAACAAACTTAGTAACCATGTAGTGAGCGTTGAAACTATTAGTTGTTTTAAGAAATGGTTAGACAACTTTATGAATGGGGATGACAAGTGGTAATGAACATGGAGCTGCCTAGTGTAGGCCTCATGGTCTCTTGCAGTATCCTTCATTCATATGTTCTTTTGTTTTTATACGATGATAATGACCTCGACCCACTTGACTTAAGGAACCTACTGTGTGAAGTGATATGTGGGTCTTACTGGCCTGATAATACAAATTGAAACAAGGGTGAGGTCATCCAACAACTTCAGCAACCAATAGCATGTAGGAAGTGATTTAGTGTTCACCACAGGCCAACTCGCAGGGATGAGGAGCAGTGTTAGCTCGCCGTAGTAACCTGACAACATCCCTCTCACTCAAGATTCCCAAGGGAATTAGACTCAGCAAGGTCAGATCTCTCGGCTCCTACCTAAAACACAATATAACATCTCATCTCTCATCAAGTGCGTACCAACGGACGATCTCCTACCTCCGACCTTATCGTCACTGTAGTTGGGAGGGTGTCAGGAATGAAGAGAGGGCGAGGGAGAGAAGGAATGGAGACATTAGTAAGTAAAGAGATGGGTAAACGTGTAATGGAGTGGAAAGAGGTTTCTTCAAGGTTAATGTGGATGAAGATGAAACTGGGAAAGGAGATGTGGGTCTTAGTAAGTGCGTATGGGCCTGGTAGCGAGAAGAGTGTAGAGGAAAGGGAGGCTTTTCGGATAGATTTAAATAAATGCATAGATGATTTAGTGAGAAATGTCAATGTAATGGTATTGGGAGATCTCAATACTAGGATAGGAGACGAACCAATAGACGGAGTGGTTGGGAAGTGTGGAGTTCCATAAAAAAAAATGTAGTGGAGATGATGGTGGAGATGTGTCTAGATAGATAGTTGATGATAGTAAATACAGTGTTTAGGAAGAAAGTCAAGCATAAGTGCACATGGGAGAGGGTTGTGAATGGAAGGGTGGTATTTAAGACCTTGATGAACTAAATAGTGGTAATCAGGAGAAGAGTAGGAGGAGTATTGAGAGAGTGTGGGAATATCAGATCATTTTTTTGGTGAAAGGTAAGTTGAGAGTGGAGAATAGATGGAGAAAAAGGAAAAAGACAGAAGGTATGGGGAACTTTGAGTAAAATGCTTAAATAAGGAAAAAATAGGAGTACAAAAACCTGAGATAGGAGTGGGAGATAAGGATAGGAGAGAACTAAGAGTGGAGGAGGAGTGGGAATGTTTCAAGGAGGGAGTCCCATGGTGTGCAAAGATGGTGTGTGGAACAAGGAGGACAGGAGGAAATAGAATGAAGTATAGCGATTGGTGGGATAACGAAACAAAGAAGGTTGTAGAAGAGAAGAAATGAGCATTAACACATTGGTTACAAAATAGAACGAGAGAATCATATGATAGGTACAAAGAAAAGAAAAGAGATGTAAAGCATAAGATAAAGGAGGCAAAGAGGAGAACAGATGGGAAATAGGGTAAGAGTATGACAGAAATTGCTGAAAATAATAAGAATTTTTTAAAGGAAATTAAGAGGAATGAGAGGCGAATCAAATAGAGAAGAAAAGGAGAGATAATAATAAGAGACGGCAGTGTAAGATAAGGAAGATGGACTGGGTATTTTAAGGAGTTGCTAAATGTGAAGGAGGATAGGGAGGGAAAGTTAGTTGAAGTGGAAAGTGCTAACATAATGACAGTAATGAATAAGGAAAAGGGAGGAGAAATAAAAAAAGATAAGGCGAAAGCAGTCATTAAAATTATGAAAACAGGTAAGCCACATGGTTTGGATGGATGTCATGCGGAGTGATGGACTGGCTGACTGTTGAGGTTGTTTATTGTTTGTCTAAAAGAAGGTAGAGTGCCGGAGGCTTATGGGAGGGTTTTGATTTAGAGGATTAGAAATGAACAGAAAGAGTAATTGATGAGGAACAATGTGGGGTTGCGTGGATCAAATTTTTGTGGTAAGACAGATTTGTGAGAAAACTTTAGGAAAAGGTAAGGATTTTTTTTTGGGTGGGGACTTTATAGATTTGGAAAAGGCGTATGACAGAGTAGACAGGATGGCACTGTGGGAGATATTGTAGATATATGGAGGAAAGCTGCTAAGATCAGTCAAGAGTTTTTACGAGAGTAGTAGAGCCTATATTAAAATCAAAATTGTAGAGAGTGGGTGGTTTGAGGGAAAGATGGGACTTCGCCAGGGATGTGTTATGTCACTTTGGCTGTTCAATTTACACATGGATGGGGTAGTGCGAGGGGTAAGCGCAAGGGTAATGAGTGGGGCATTGAAGATGGTTAAAGAAAATTGAAAAAAAGGAGAAATAAGCCAGATGTTGTTTGCTGAAGACACTATGCTTGTAGCAGGATCAGAGGAGGGATTAAAAAAGTTCATGATGGAGTTTGGTAAGATGTGCGAAAGAAGGAAGTTGAAGATAAATGTGGGTAAATACGGCAAAGGAAAGATAAACTGAGATTGAAGTAGTAGTATTAGAAGTAGTAGTAGTAGTATGTGAGAGCGAACGAGGAACTAGCTTCTCTTGACCCTTAAATAAGAGAGTGTTACCAGTTCGGGTGCTCCTATATCTGCTAGGGATCTAATCAAACATGAAAAATCTTAAGGGATTTAAAGGAGTTTAGAATACATCATACAAAGTCAACCATCAAAAGATGCACAATGGATCTTGATGACAGGAACTCAATTGATATGAGAGGTACTCAGCACTTGGACCTCCGTGTTACAACGACGGAGTAACAATGGTTGTGATATGTAGGGGCGAACCGTTCCGGCCCACTCAGGATACGATTTCCCTTCGAAGAACAGCAGTGATGAGAAGACTTGACGACGGGTAGACTGCGAATGGGATAGACAAGACTTGTGGTGATTGGCGTGGCAGTGGGTAATCTTCACAGGTCGTCTTCAACTCAAGTTCTGTCTTGCCTTTGGGGGAGGAGAGGTATATATACCCCAAAAACTGCCGACGTGGACGCTTCGCGCAGGTGTAGTCCTCCGGGGCTTCAAAGCCCGAAGCTGACTCGCTCATTGGATCCGAGCGTAAACAACCCGTTTCGCCGAGGTGGGGAGCTGAACGACCATCAGTGCAGCCACGACGAATTGCGCCGATACCGGAAGAACGGGAATGAGCCCTTACATAGTAGCAGTAGTAGTAGTAGTACGGTAGTAGTAGTAGTAGTAGCAGCAGCAGTAGAAGTGGCAGTAGCAGCAGTAGTAGTAGCAGTCCAGGGCTAAAGAGTGGCTGGACGACACCTACAACAGGATAATTGCCTTTTCTCCAGGAAACCTCTTCACCCCACCTAAATGCAATGCATCCAAACGCCTAATAGAGGAGATGACCGATCTATTAAGAGCATATATAAATTCATCTCCCTACGTCCCGATGGTATTCAAAATGCTAGCTATCCTCCCACACCTTACATGCCAGAGGACCCACAGGAAATCTAAGCACTCAGAGAATGTCCAGGCATTGCAACGGAGGATGGAAAAGTGGGAAAAGGGAGAAGTAGAGCAACTGTTGGTGGAAGCGGAGGCTATCCAAGATAGACTCAACAAGGGCATCAACAGAGAGAAAAGTCCAGAAGACAAAGCCAGGAATTTTGCTGACAAGATGAGGCAGGGAAAGGTTGCGGCTGCCATGAGAACGCTCGCAGGGGAGAATGAAATATCCTGGAGTTCTACCCCTAAACGAGGAAACGCTAAAGATCCTGAAAGAAAAACATCCAATAGCAAGACCAGCGAACCTGGACTCTAAATTCAATGGTGACTACCTCCCACCCCACGAGGTAGTTTTTGACAGCATCACAAGAGAAAGGATCTGGAACCTTGCTCTACACACCCAAGGAGCGGCGGGACCATCAGGATTAGATGCGTCTGGATGGAAATGTCTCCTTAGCACCAGCCTATTTGGAACGGCAGCGGTGGGACTGAAGGAGGCCATCGCTGGTTTGGCGAAGATACTGGCGTCTGAAGACTGTCAGCACCTGGAGGCATACACAGCGTGTAGACTTATCCCGCTAGATAAGAAACCTGGCTGTCGCCCGATTGGTATAGGTGAGGTGCTGAGAAGAATAATAGGAAAAGCCATTATGGAAGTCGCGAAGGATGAGGTGCGAGAAGCGGCTGGCAACCTGCAGGTGTGCGCAGGGCAACAGGCGGGTTCCGAGGCTGCAGTCCACGCCATGAGAAAAATATTCGAGGAACCAGACTGCGAAGCAGTCCTATTAGTCGATGCATCAAACGCATTCAACAACTTAAATAGAGAGGCTACCATACACAACATCAAAATTAAATGCCCAGTATTGGCCAAGTATGTGGAGAACACATACAGAGAACCTGCAAACCTATTTGTCACCAGCAGGGCGGAGAAGAAAGAAACGAAAGTGGAGATCATCAAATCAGCGGAAGGCACCACTCAGGGAGACCCGGTGGCCAAGGCAATGTATGCGTTCGGTCTTATGCACCTGCAGCAGAAGATACAATATGAGGACACCGGGGTCAAACAGGTAGCATATGCAGATGATCTCACGGGCGCAGGAAAAGTAGCTGACCTAAAAAATTGGTGGGATCTGGTGTTGGCACACGGCCCGGGCTTAGGTTACATTCCGAATGCAAAGAAATCTGTCCTCATAGTGAAGCCAGAGTACTTTTACAATGCCAGAATCCTCTTTGAGGACAGTGAAGTGAAGGTAACAAAGGAGGGGGAAAGACATCTCGGTGCAGTGATCGGCTCAGAATCCTTTAAAAAGCAATATGTTGAAAAGAAAGTTAACGAATGGGTGGCGGGAGTTAGGATTCTAGCCAACTTTGCAAAGACCGAACCGCAGGCGGCATATGCCGCATTCATATATGGTGTGAAACATAAGTGGAACTACATATTAAGGACGGTACCGAACATCACCGACCTACTAAGACCCCTTGAAGAAACCATCAGAAACTAGCTAATACCGGCCATCACCAACGGACGGACAATAAACGAAGAGGAAAGAAAACTTATGGAACTTCCACCTAGATTGGGAGGGCTAGGTATCTCCAACCCGCTAAACCTTGCCGACACAGAACACCGGAACTCCATGAAACTCACGTCCTCATTGACAAACAACATCGTGTCACAAGATCAACGGAAGGAGACTATCATGGAGGAGGTTAGGGAAATTAGAGGAAATATTTCAAAGGGAAGGGAGGAGAGGCAGAAGGAGGAACTTCAAGCACTTCTAGATCGGCTATCAAATTATATAAAAAGAAAGATAACAATAGCGCAGGAAGTTGGGGCGTCCAATTGGCTGACAGCACTACCAATCAGGGCAAAGGGATTCACCCTAAACAAAAGAGAATTCACGGATGCCATTGCCCTGAGGTATGGATGGCCATTAGGAGGGCTGCCTAACAGATGCTCCTGTGGTGTACAATTTACTCCAGACCATGCAATGATATGCAAGCAAGGTGGATTCATTTGCATGCGACACAATGAGGTAAGAGATCTCACTGCCCAAATGCTTCAGGAGGTGTGCAAGGATGTGACTATCGAACCAACATTACTTCCACTAGGAGGGGAGAACTTCAGATACCGCACGTCCAACACATCAGATGAAGCAAGAGTGGATGTCAGCGCAAGAGGTTTCTGGACACGCGGACAATTGGCTTTCTTTGACATGCGAATATTTGATCCGATGGCCCCCTGTTACAGCAACCTAACTATTGAGGCATCCCACTCCCGGAACGAGTATGAGAAGATCAGGATGTACGAAGAGCGCATACAGAATGTAGACCAGGGCTCATTCACTCCTATAACCTTTACGACTTCAGGTGGGATGGGTCCTAGAGCAAAGGCATTCTACGCTCGGCTGGCTGAGGTAATGGCTGAAAAGAAACAACAACCAAAAAGCAGCATTGTTTCATGGATGAGATGTAGACTATCATTCTCACTCCTAAGATCAGCCCTCCTATGCCTGAGAGGTACCAGGTCCCCACCGCCCAAATCAACACATATACAAAACCTGGATTTTGAGCAGACGGTGGTTGACAGTAGGATAAATTAACTTTTGTAATAGGCATTATTAAAAATAAATAAATAAATAGACAAATAAAAGGGTCGTCGACCACAGTCATTGGCGGGAGAGGGGCCAATGAACAGTGTCTGTGGAAGACAGATCCTGCTGCTTCCACCACACAGTTCCAATAGGATGGAGGTCGTATTATTATATGTAGTAGTAGTAGTAGCAGTAGCAGTAGTAGTAGTAGTAGTAGTAGTAGTAGTAGTAGTAGTAGTAGTAGTAGTAGTAGTAGTAGTAGTAGTAGAAGTAGTAGTAGTAGTAGTAGTAGTAGTAGTAGTAGTAGTAGTAGTAGTAGTAGTAGTAGTAGTAGTAGTAGTAGTAGTAGTAGTAGTAGTAGTAGTAGTAGCAGTAGCAGCAGTAGTAGTAGTAGTAGTAGTAGTAGTAGTAGTAGTAGTAGTAGTAGTAGTAGTAGTAGTAGTAGTAGTAGTAGTAGAAGTAGTAGTAGAGGAGAGGACGCGCGGAGAGGACGTGCTCTCTCCCTCTCTCTCTCGAGATAATTGTATATTTATGGTAGGGGGGAGTGTCAGAAATGGACAAAACTAGTGCAAGGTGTTAAGGTCGGCCGTATCTAGGCCTCATGTGAAAGTGAAGTGCGTGGGTGCCCTGAAAGTGAGCTGAAAGTAATGAAAAATTGAAAATACAGCGAACGGACGAGAGCCAAGAGGCCAGAGGTGCCAAGGCTAGGGGCACTGGTAAGAATCCCTCCCCCAACCCCATTCTCCGAGAGTGACCGCCTCAAGACACGGATACAAGCCACTTGGGTGTGTGAGCATAACGGTGTGTATGGTGTTAGTCACTTAAAACAGAAATATTAAGATATTGTAAGATCTTGTAAGGTACCTTACCGCCTTCCATAATTACTACTTTATTCTGATTCTATTTTGATTTTATTTTGTTTTTATTTGTTTAATTCTATGCTATTTCTTATTCATTTATTATTATTGTTGCTTATACATCTATTCAGCTAAATCATTCCTTACCTATCTGTTTTATTTATTCATCTATCTACTTATTCATAAGTATCAAAGCATAAAGCAGGAATTCACACAGTTATGCTCGACACCCTCTCCACACTACCACAAGCCTGGATGCATTGATTAAAAATAATAATGATAATAAAAAAATTAATAAATAAAATAAAATAAATAAATAGATAAATTATATTTTATATCTATCTAGCTTCGCCCAGATCTCCCTTATCACATCTCTCACTCCCTCACGGTCCACTTCCCCATCTCTCTCTCTCTCTCTCTCTCTCTCTCTCTCTCTCTCTCTCTCTCTCTCTCTCTCTCTTCTCCACACTTTTTTCACCACCCCTTGTCACCACTGTCACCACCGCTGTCGGTTCTCGATCATTACACTTAAATTTGACTTGTAATATCACTCGTCTCAAGGCCCCTTGCCTTCGTTAAGTGAGTTTCCCTAAATATTCAAGTTCCTCTTAAGCAGTAGTCTCACTATTTTCTAGGCCCCGTGCCTAGTTCTCTCGTCCTTTGGGTTAATAAAAGGGTGGTGAATTTTCTTTCTTCTTTCACTGTAATTTCACCTTCTGGTTACACTCGGGATCTCTTTCTCTCGTCTCTACATCGTCTCTCTCGATCGTCTCCCTAGATCGTCTCTCTAGATCGTCTCTTGATCCTCTCTCTGACGAGATCCCGTATCCTACGCTAAGCTACCTTCGTCTGACGTCACTAATTTTTCTAATCCAATCTCCAGTGACTTTTCAAATAAATGTCACTCCTTATGGGCGTGACTTTGAATTCATGCACCAATAGTTTTTTTCTCCTTCTCCACCTTGCACCAAGCCGGAAAGCCATTACAATGCCACTAGCAAAATTGTTTACCTCAGCATTAGTCAAACGAAGCTAACCTGCGCTTACAGAGTTTTGATTACATCATCGATTATAAAACAGTCACCACCGTCAGTGTGTTTACATAGACATAACGTCGCCCTCACATAGACATAACATCGCCCTCGAGCAGGCGTCGAGTCTGAATTATTCTAATGCCCTAGCTCATTTCCATTCGTACACTACCGGCCTCTTACAGGGCTCGGCAGCTACCCTTGGTCGTCCCGACCAATTTCTTATTTCCCTCTTACAGGGCTTGCTAATATATTTCTAGAATAAGCTAATCTACCCTTGCGTAATTGTTAATCTACCCTCCAAAATACATCATTCATGCAATAAATTGGGAATAATACATAAACATAATACCTATAAATGTGAATAACATGCATGTCAATATATATAAGGCATTGAATTAAGCGGTTACATGGTTGATTTGATTTGACAGAGCCAATCTCCGGAATACAACAAAGGCAATCAGTGCTGCCACTAACACTGAAAGTAAGGGTATGATAAGGATTGGTTGTATATGTTTTCAGGCAATGTGAAGTTGAAGGTTGAAATGTAGGTGTCATCGGTTAAATGCATTGTATTAAGGGTATTAGAAATGGTGGAAATAGTGTCTGCATGCAATTCGCAGTTATCTTGAATAGAGACAAGACCTTCAACCAAATCCAATTTAGGACTCAACCCGGGACAATTTATTGATACCTTTGTCTTGTTAGGGAAAAACAGGTAATGAGATCCTTGTATGTTACAATGAGGGATCTGGTCTACCAAAATTCGTTGGTAATGACAATTGTTCATAACAGACATATTCCTAACCAGAGAGTTCATGTGAAGCTTCTCGGAACACAAAAGAAAGGATGTAATTGATTAGAAAATTCACTATGAGCACTAACTTTAAATTCTGAATGGTTTATCATCTTTTCAATAGCAATTAATTTGCAAAACACACTAATCTAGAGTTTGAGTGTCTCTTCTTGTTCAACACACTTCATTTTCAAAGACAGTCTTATTACTTTAAAATTATCACAATACTCATGTGTGTACTCAGATGAGAGGTCCTTAAGTCCTTAAGGTTCCAAGTCTGACCACAGCAGATCCTAGGTTTTAGGTTTCCATGTATCTGCTTGACACCAAGTTCCAGTTGTTTAGGTCTCCCATCCCAAATACAATACAAATGGTCAATACTATATGTAAAATACATCAAGATTAATGTTCAATTCTTGAAAAATATCATTATAATATTCTCCATATTCTCCAGGGTTATTAATATTTATGCACAAAGTATTACTATAATCATCTTCATAGATCTGCAAGCTAATTTTCCTTATGTCATCTAAATGTCCTATCAATTCTTCTCTTGATTCTAAATGTTTAAGTTTAAACTTGTTTCCACCTGCAGAATCAATTACCCTATATGGACCAGTGTACCTTGGTGAAAGTTTATTATTGGGTGAGGTTAATTTGACCATTACTAATTCTCCAATTTTCAGTTCTAGTTTATGAGCTATTTTGTGTTGTTGTTCCTTCATCTTTTGTGAATACACCTGCATATGTTTCCTAACTCTTTGGTGAATACTTTGAAGAGTATTTATCCTATTGGATATATAATCATCCATATTATATATGGGTTTTTGCTCTGCAGTCAACATTTCATATGGCAGAGTTTTGTCCTCCCCAAAAATTATAAAATGAGGTGTATCCCCAGTTGCTACATTAATTTGATTGTTCAGGGTACACTTAACACAAGGAATCCAAGTATCCCAAGTTACACTATGAGGACTTATTAGGGTTCTAAGACATATAATTATCTTTTTGTTTAACCTTTCTACTACTCCATTACTTTGGGGATGGTTAACGAGTATATTGACTTTCTTGATGTGGAACACATTACATAGATTTTCCAAGATTTTGTTATTAAATTCAGTCCCATTATCTGAAACTAGGATGTTAGGTGTAGTAAAATTACAGATTATCTGATCATAGATTACGGAAGCAATAGTTTCAGCTTTCTTATTGATTATGGGTTGTAATATACAAAATCTTAAAAAATAATCAATAGCAACAAATAGGTATTTAAATCCGTTCTCGGACATTGGTAATTCCAATGTATCCATGTGAACTCTTTCCCAAGGTTTCTGTGGAATGGGATAGGTGAGTATAGGAGCAGGTTTTGGTGTATTTCCCTTCACCTTTACACATTTTACACACTTTTCTATATAATCATATATAGTTTTCTTCATTCCTAGCCAAAAGTACTTAAGTTGTGCTTGTCTATAAGTTTTATCCTTTCCAGGATGTGAACTACAATCACTATCATGAAGTAACTTCAATATCTCATTTACCAGAGTTGGTGGTATAACCAACTGATTTACTTGACCTCTAGAAATATCTTTCCCATTTACAAATGTTTTCCTATACAATATTCCATTAATCAAATGAAATTCCTCTATCTTATACCCCTTTGGTAGCTTTGGAGGATCTCCTCTTGGGTTCATCAAATGCTTGATTATTGAATCACATGTCTCATCATCTCTCTGTTCTCTTATTAGCATTTCTTCATCTAAAGTTACTAATTCTTCTATACTACAAACAAAATTAATCAACCCAGTCCCAGTCATTGGTTGACTAATGTTTCTAGAAAGTGGATCTGCTACATTCCTTCTACCCGGAATATATTCAAATTGAACTTCATAGCACTGAAGTATCGCAAACCATCTAGCAAGTCTGCCTCTAAGATTCTTATGCTTAAATAAGTTCTGAATAGCTGTGTGATCAGTCCAAACTCTGATGGGATACCCTAGTATCATATCCCTAAAACTTTCTAAGGAATAAATTACTGCTAAAGTTTCTCTTTCAGTTATAGAATAGTTTCTCTCCGCACTATTACAAAGTCTGGATGTGTAAGCTATGGGTTTTAAAGTTCCATTTCTCTCTTGCATTAGTATGCCTCCTAATCCTATGTCAGACGCATCAGTACAGAGAATAAATTCTTTTTCATAGTTGGGAAAAATTAAAATAGGTGAACTCGTGAGTTTATCTTTCAACTTGTCAAAAGCTTGCTGTTGCGCAGGTCCCCACATGAATTTTGAGTCCTTTCTTAAAAATGAACTTAGTGGATTAGCAATGTCAGCATAACTTTGAATGAATTTTCTATAATATCCTGTTAATCCCAAAAAGCTCCTAACCTTGTCTACATTGGTCGGAACTGGGAAATTCTTGACAGCGTCCACCTTTGAATTTACTGTACTCAGCCCGTGTCTGTCTATCTTATGTCCTAAGTAAATGACACTGTCTTGCAAGAACTTACATTTTTCAAGTTTTACTTTTAACCCAGCTTCTCCTAGTCTTGAGAATATCAAATCTAATTTCTTAAAGTGCTCCACTGCAGTCTGAGAAACTATTAAAATGTCATCTAGAAATACACTGGCAGTGTTTCCTAACAATCCATCTAGAATAGTATTCATTAATCTCATGTAAGTTAATGGACTATTACATAACCCAAATGGCATTCTCTTGAACTCATAATGTCCTGTTGTAGTAGAAAATGCTGTAAACTCTCTTGAATCTTCATGCAATTCTATTTGCCAAAAAGCTGATTTGATATCTATAGTACTAAAATATCTATTCTCAGTTCCCAAACTTCTCAAAATGTCACCGATAATGGGTAATGGTAACCTGTCACGAATGGTGTGCTTATTCAGTTCCCTGTAATCAATAACTGGTCGCATAGTCCCATCAGACTTTGGTACTAAGATCAACGGAAAATTCCACTCGCTTTTACTATGTTCAATAATATCTTGTGATAACATTTCAGTGATGAGTTTATCTACTACAGCTAATTTAGAGTGAGGAACTCTGTAGGCTGGTATGTAGATAGGTTGTGTTCCTGGTTTTAACTTAATGTGATGTTTTAAAACAGTTGTTTTGCCTAAGGTGTCCCCGGCAAAGCAATTGCTTTTTTATGTTTCATAAGCAAAGCAAATAAAGCTTCATCCAACTCAGGGCAATTAGTTGATTGTAATAATTCTTTATATCTATTTCTTAAGTCTATGCCTTCTTGTACTGAACAAATTGATGAAGTTGGTAATTCTATCTCCTCACTATTCTCATTTAAAATCTTAATAGGTTTAGTACACACCTGAATACATCCTATTTGTGTACCTTTCTTTAAAACTATCTCTTTATTCATAGTATTAATTACTAATACTTCTACTCTGTTCTAATTTGTCTTATAAATCCCTGAGTCCCACTTCAATCCTTTAAGTTTAACTGATTCTGGGACTGTAATTATTTCAGAGTCTACATTGATTCCTTTCAAACACACTTCAACCTTATTAATTGACATGGGATGTAACAATGTCGACCTTGTTAATCCGCAATCTGCAATTCTCAAGGCATCTGTGGTTGATAATTTAGTAATCTCTGGGATTTCCTGAACTTCTGAGTTGGGTTCACAAATTGTTTTACTTTCTGTAGGGTTGGACCGCTCGGTCACGCTATCTAGGATAAAAATTTTATCTAAGGATTCATTGATTCCTGTCACTGGTCTTAAGTCTGGTTGATTTAAGAATGGGATTAACTGTGACTTCACTAAAATTCCTAAGTCAGCAGGACAAATTACCATGTTTTCTTTTCTCATAGTTGCAAATCCTATCAATAAATCTCCTGGAAAAACAGACTCTTCTACCACTATCACTGGGATGTACAATTGTTCATTTGTATACAAGGCAACTTCTAGCTCAATCTTACCTAATGTTTTTAACTGATTTCCAGTTACACCTTGCAATGTGTAACGGATTGGTTCCAACATTTTCACTCCTGGGTTCAACTGGTTTAAAACTTTACTAGTAATTACATTAACTACAGACCCTGTATCAATAAAAATTTGAATAGGCTTATTGAACACTTTACCCGCAATGAGAGGTCCTACAGAAGTTTTACCAACAGTAATTATCAGTTTGTCAGTTTCTTTCATCTCCCTTGCATTCCCATATTTAACACAATACCGCCTATCGGTATATATATGGGGAGGTCTGAAATGGTTTATTCTGTGCCTGGGGGTTTTCCTCTTAGCCCTGGGGGTACCCGAAAATTCCGGCACTCATGAGTTCTATGTCCGATTATATTATGGTAAATACAGAATGGAGGGTTCCTACATTGATACTCATTGTGACCTTCGTATTTTCAATTTCTGCAAATAATCCCATAAAAACATTCTTGTGATTTGTGTCCCCATGCATTACAATTAAAACATAGTATTCTGGTATCCCTATCCCTAGATGGACTTCTAGCATGTCGCCTATGTCCTACTTCTGTTTTCTTAAACTCTCTAGAGTTCCTATATTGGCTATGTTGATTTATAGGCATTACATATGGGTTTATTGTTCTGGTCTCACTGTATCCTTGAAGAAGATAATCTACTTCTCCTAAACTTATATTTGATTTTAGATCCTTGTACAGCCTTTCTGCTGTTAAGTCATCAGAATTCTTTGCCAATAAGCTAAATGTAATCAATTTGATTACCTGTGAAATTTTCATCTTCTCACTAGATCTTTCTATCCAGTCTGAATCTTTCAAGATAGAATTCATGTCTTTTGACCATCTATCTAATCTAGCTAAGTACTCTGTGTCAGTTTCACTTGTCCTAACTTCCTTAATAATTTTTACCAATGATATAATAGGATCCTGATCACATTTGGACATGAAATGTTTGAGAAAGGCCGTTTTGTAATTATCATATTGATTAATTTCTTCCATTTGCTGGAAGTTAATGACAAACCTCGCCCTTCCATGCTCTGGATCTATATTCTCCTTGAGAATCTCAATCTTACGATTCTCATTGGTAATGTTTTTACTAACTATAAGTGTGTCAATGAGGTTGAGGAATTTGTTTACACCATATGTGTTAGACTCTCCTGTGAATTTTGGAATATTTGTATTTGATGTGTGAATTTCGTGTCTCAACACGTTAGAATTCTGAGGGGTACTCATACTTATTACTAATACCTTGCTTTATCCTGTCTGCTTGCGATGTCGCTTCGTGATGTCAATGTCTGGTTTGACGTCCTTCTACGGTCTTGTCGTTCGTCAACGACGTTGTTCCTCCTCCATCACACACTCTGCCTTGAAGACCGCCTTGTAGATGATGATCACCTTGAAGAATCTTGAAGAATGCTTGTTCCCATCGTAGCAGTTACTTGAAGTTGTAGATTTCTCTCGTAGTCGTCTTGGAACTCATACACTCTTGATTTTGGTTGTCTTGTTCCCGTAGACTTCTTGTGCCACTTCTCTTCGGAGGTGTTTAACACTCAGTTCGTTCATCCCACCGCTGCCACCACTTTCACCACCCCTTGTCACCACTGTCACCACCGCTGTCGGTTCTCGATCATTACACTTAAATTTGACTTGTAATATCACTCGTCTCAAGGCCCCTTGCCTTCGTTAAGTGAGTTTCCCTAAATATTCAAGTTCCTCTTAAGCAGTAGTCTCACTATTTTCTAGGCCCCGTGCCTAGTTCTCTCGTCCTTTGGGTTAATAAAAGGGTGGTGAATTTTCTTTCTTCTTTCACTGTAATTTCACCTTCTGGTTACACTCGGGATCTCTTTCTCTCGTCTCTACATCGTCTCTCTCGATCGTCTCCCTAGATCGTCTCTCTAGATCGTCTCTTGATCCTCTCTCTGACGAGATCCCGTATCCTACGCTAAGCTACCTTCGTCTGACGTCACTAATTTTTCTAATCCAATCTCCAGTGACTTTTCAAATAAATGTCACTCCTTATGGGCGTGACTTTGAATTCATGCACCAATAGTTTTTTTCTCCTTCTCCACCTTGCACCAAGCCGGAAAGCCATTACAATGCCACTAGCAAAATTGTTTACCTCAGCATTAGTCAAACGAAGCTAACCTGCGCTTACAGAGTTTTGATTACATCATCGATTATAAAACAGTCACCACCGTCAGTGTGTTTACATAGACATAACGTCGCCCTCACATAGACATAGCATCGCCCTCGAGCAGGCGTCGAGTCTGAATTATTCTAATGCCCTAGCTCATTTCCATTCGTACACTACCGGCCTCTTACACTTTCCTCATGTCGCCCCTCCTCTATCCCTCTACTTATAAAGAATATTAAAGAGCCAAAAGTTACTGCCAGTTATGAGGGCAGCTCCAGAGCATGGTGGGGTGGAGATAAATATGAAATAGGAGACTAGACTATTTACACAAGCCTGATGTTAAGGTATACTTGGTAGATGATTGTAGAGATTGATGTAAATTCATATATGTATATGATAAGATTTGCCAGTGAACGAGGGATAGGCAGCTGTTGATAAAACAGGTGTATTTACTCATTCGTCTGTATGCGTATTATTAGTTAGTGAGCAGTGTGTGAGGCGGCAGATGATTTCTTTCGCCGTCGGAAGATTTCTTTCCCTCCACCATCTCTCCACCATGAAGAGACAACGAGGCCTTTCAGACATAACGAGGCCTCTTAGCTAAGATCGAACAAGCAAAACCTTTCAGATAAGCTCGGTGGGTCATGAGGTAACCTCTACAGCCATACATCTGTCAGAAGACCCAAACAAAAATTAGAAGTCGCTAAAAGTCGGGGTCATAGGTCAATTCACCGAGAGAGCCAAAGCTAACCGCAAACCGCCCGCTGACCCCTTCCTTGATATACAATCCTTATCCCTATGGACCTTCTCGTCTCCATCTCTCCTTTATCCCATATCTCCTTTCGTATCTTCTCCCCTTCCATATATTTGCCTTTCCCCTCACTCGCCCTCTATCCCCCTATTCTCTCTCTCTCTCTCTCTCTCTCTCTCTCTCTCTCTCTCTCTCTCTCTCTCTCTCTCTCTCTCTCTCTCTCTCTCTCTCTCTCTCTCTCTCTCTCTCTCTCTCTTTCTCTCTCTCTCTCTTTCTCTCTCTCTCTCTTTCTCATTCTCTCTCTCTCTCTCTTTCTCTCTCCTTCTTCATCTATCTGTATACCTTTCCCACTTTATTTCTCATTCTCTCGCCTCCTCTTTCTCTTCATTTACTCCTCTCATCCTTACTATTTCTTCCTCAAAATCCTCCCCCTCTATTTCTCTGTCTGACTCTCTCTCTCTCTCTCTCTCTATATATATATATATATATATATATATATATATATATATATATATATATATATATATATATGTATATATATATGTATATATATATGTGTATACATATATATATGTATATATATATACATATACATATATATAAATATATATATATATATACAGTATATATATATATTTATATATATCTGCCTCTCTCCCTCACGCTGTCTCTTACTTTCTCATCCCCTTCTATTACGCACCTCCTCCTACTCCCCTTAATCTCTCATCCCCTCCTATTGCCCACCTCCTCCTACCCCCCTTATTCTCTCATCCCCTCCTATTACCCACCTCCTTCTACTCCCCTCCTGACCCCCTCCCCCATCTCCCTCTCCTGTCCTCCCCATCCCCCCCTCCTTTATGTCGCTTCACTTCCCTTAGCGTTTCTTTCCTTCTGCTCCTCCTGAATCTATATCCATCATAGGTAACTACCATCGAATCTCACGTCCTAGTTTCCTTTCCATAGCTACCCCTCGCATTATATATGCGCAATTGCAGTCACGGGTACCCCTACCTCTCTCATCCCTCCTTTCCATGTGATATATATATGTACATATATATATATATATATATATATATATATATATATATATACATATATATATATGTATATATATATATATATATATATGTGTGTGTGTGTGTGTGTGTGTGTATGTGTGTGTGTGTGTGTGTGTGTGTGTGTGTGTGTGTGTGTGTGTGTGTGTGTGTGTGTGTGTGTGTGTGTGTGTGTGTGTGTGTGTGTGTGTGTGTGTGTGTGTGTGTGTGTGTGTGTGTGTGTGTTTGTGTGTGTGTGTGTGTGTGAGTTTGTGTATGTATATGTATGTATATGCATAGGTATATATGTATGTGTATGTATATGTATGTATATGCATAGGTATATATGTATGTGTGTGTGTATGTATGTATATACATATAGATGTATGTATCCCACACTCTCTCCCAGACCTGCATGAGTTCTCTCAGACAAACACGAGGGGAAACTGCGATCTATCATGTGGGAGCTGGACACTGGCAAGCAAGTGGACGAACAGAGAATGTTAATTGAAAGTAATTAAATTACCACAGAGGCCGTGCTCTAGGCCGGGCACAGGTGAGGACTGGGGAGTCTAGCACTGTCCATCTAAGTCACCCAAGGACTAGAGGTCCCACCCGAGATGGTCGGCAAAACATGCTGCGTCTGCGCCTTTGCACAGCAAAATTGCAGGCAATGCCTTACCTTACCGTCGTGCCATATCCTCTTGGACTTCGGCAACCATGGAGCGCCACCGTTCACGGTCCCTAGTTACTTGTAACATCTGTGCTGGTTTGAGTTGTTTTCCCGTCGCCCTCATCAGCCCGTCCATATACTTCTCCCTCTGCTTTCCTCTTGCTCTCCTTCCCTCCACCATTCCCGTCATCACCACCTCTTCCAACCCTCCCCTCCTCATTATATGTCCTAAGACTCGCAACTGTCTATTCCTTATTGTTGTCATCAATTCCCTATTTGTCTCCATTTCTCTCAATACTTCTTCATTTGTTTTCTTCGCTGTCCATGGTACTCTTAATACTCTTCTCCATATCCACATTTCTGCTGCTTCTAAGTTTTCCTGTAATTTTTTGCTGATTGTCCACGCTTCTGAACCATATAATAGTGTTGACCATATAAATGTTTTAACTGTTCTTCTCCTTATATCTGTAGACATTTTCTTGTTTGTTAAAAACCCTTTCATTTTCTGAAAGGTGCTTTTAGCTATCGCTATTCTTGATTTTATTTATTTTTCACATCTACAATCTTCTGTCAATACGCAATAGGCAATGCACATGCGTCAAAAGTGGAAGAAAATGCACAAACTGCAGAAGAGGAGGAGAATGCAAAAATCAAGGGAAGCAACAACCGCTGGAGGCGGGAAGTGATCAACTGGGAGATGTGGAGAGTGAGGAGGATGGGAGCGATGCGATGGAGATGAACGTGGATAGTGATCTTGTGAGTGAGAGAGAATTACAAGAGGGAAGTGATCCCACGAACTTGAGGCCGGAGGACGAAAGCCCACCTCATCAAGAGCGGCAGGGTGAGAGAGAGGAGGGCAGGTTCTGGCAGACATGGCAGCAGTCCAGGGCTAAGGAGTGGCTGGACGACACCTACAACAGGATAATTGCCTTCTCCCCAGGAAACCTCTTCACCCCACCTAAATGCAATGCATCCAAACGCCTAATAGAGGAGATGACCGATCTATTAAGAGCATATATAAATTCATCTCCCTACGCCCCGATGGTATTCAAAACGCTAGCTATCCTTCTACACCTTACATGCCAGAGGACCCACAGAAAATCTAAGCACTCAGAGAATGTTCAGGCATTGCAACGGAGGATGGAAAAGTGGGAAAAGGAAGAAGTAGAGCAACTGTTAATGGAAGCGGAGGCTATTCAAGATAGACTCAACAAGGGCATCAACAGAGAGAAAAGTCCAGAAGACAAAGCCAGGAATTTTGCTGACAAGATGAGGCAGGGAAAGGATGCGGCTGCCATGAGAACACTTGCAAGGGAGAATAAAGATCCTGGAGTTTTACCCCTAAACGAGGAAACGCTAAAGATCCTGAAAGAAAAACATCCAATAGCAAGACCAGCGAACCTGGACTCTAAATTCAATGGTGACTACCTCACACCTCACGAGGTAGTTTTTTATAGCATCACAAGAGAAAGGATCTAGAACCTTGCTCTACACACCCAAGGAGCGGCGGAATCAACGGGATTAGATGCGTCTGGATGGAAATGTCTCCTTAGCACCAGCCTATTTGGAACGACAGCGGGGAGACTGCAGGAGCCCATCGCTGGTTTGGCGAAGAAACTGGCGACTGAAGACTGTCAGCACCTGGAGGCATACACAGCGTACAGATTTATCTCGCTAGATAAGAAACCTGGCTGTCGCCCGATTAGTATAGGTGAGGTGCTGAGAAGAATAATAGGAAAAGCCATTATGGAAGTCGCGAAGGATGAGGTGCGAGAAGCGGCTGGCAACCTGCAGGTGTGCGCGAGGCAACAGGCGGGTTCCGAGGGTGCAGTCCACTCCATGAGAAAGATATTTGAGGAACCAGACTGCGA
>NW_027467741.1:535000-542500 GCF_046742065.1 Oratosquilla oratoria
AAACAATGTTCATGCTTGTGTTTTAGAGAAAGTGAAACAGGATGCATATGATAGTTTGTGGGTTGAGTTAACCCAAACAAATGGACAAAAAATGAATATAGGTGTAATATATAGGCCAAAGACATTATCATTAGCAGACGACAAACTGTTATTTCTAGTTTCTGCAACCGGGATTTATTGATAATGGGTGATTTCAATTTTACTGACATTGATTGGATGACCCTTGAACATGGCCATATAGGTAGTCGCTTGTTTGATTTTCTTGGTGACAATTACTTAATTCAGCATGTAAAAGAGCCCACAAGATATGGAAACTTACTCGATCTTTTGATCACTAGCCGCGAAAGCATGGTAACTGATGCAGAAGTCGGTGAATCTGTTGCAAATAGCGATCACAACCTAGTTAGATTCAAACTCCTAAACAATTTTAGAATAGATACTTGTGTTTCTAAAATACCCGATTTCAGTAAAGCTCAGTTCATAGGACTACGTCAGGAGCTTCAGCTTACAGATTGGGAGGCAAAATTAAACGAAAGACCTGTAGATTTGATGTGGGAAATATTTCAAAATACGCTCACTAAGATGATTCATACCTACATTCCTTTTAAGGACAGACGTCCCCCAAATCAGGCTCGCCCAAAGTGGTTCGACAAAGAAACTGAAAAAAGTATTGCTAAAAAGAGACAGGCTTATAAGAAATATAAGTACTCGGGTGCATCTAATGACTATGAAAGTTATGTATCAATACAGAGACATTTAAAAAAGACAATAAGAAAAAGAAAACGACAATACGAAATGAACATCGCTGATAAATCCAAAGACAATCCCAAAGAATTCTATAGTTACATTAGAGATAAAAAGGTTGTTAGGAATCACATTGGTCCACTATTATCTGCTGACGGTCATCTTGAATATTCAAATGAAGGAATGTGTAATATCTTAAACAATTATTTTAGCTCGGTATTCGTAAATGAAACACCTCACGGTAAATTCCAAACTGAAACCTGTGAAAAGTCTTGGGTAAACTTACTCACTACGGTAAATATAACAAAAGAAAAATTAAAAGGTGTATAGAGAAACTCAAAGTTAATAAAACACCAGGGCCTGACGGTTGGCATCCAAGAATCTTAAAGGAAATGAAAAATGAGATTGTTGTTCCACTAGAAATGATTTTTAAGAAATCCATCATATCCGGAGATGTCCCAAGAGAATGGAAGCTAGCTAACGTTACTCCCATATTCAAAAAAGGTGACAAAAAGAAACCAAATAACTATAGGCCTATAAGTTTGACTTCAATCGTAGGAAAAATAATGGAAACTATCATCAGAGATGCTATCGAGCATCATTTAGAAAGTAACCGTTTGATAAATGATAGCCAGCATGGTTTCAGACGGAAACGTTCTTGCGTGACTAACTTACTCGAATTCTACAACACAGTTATCTCGAATTATGACAAAAGAAACAATATAGATTTAGGATATCTAGACTCTGCAAAAGCTTTTGATACCGTCCCACACAAAAGACTACTTACTAAATTAGCTTTGCATGGAATAAGTGGTAACCTATTAGGTTGGACTAGTAATTGGTTGAATGGTCGAAAACAGAGAGTTGTTTTAAATGGAAAAACTTCTGGATGGAAAAGTGCTGCAAGTGGAGTTCCTCAGGGTTCCGTTCTTGGGCCACTTCTATTCATAGTATATATAAATGATATATACCATGGACTAAAATCTACTGTTTCCAAATTTGCTGATGATACAAAACTGTGCGGAGTGGCAAATGATCACTCAAACCAATTAGATATTCAAGAAGATTTAGATAAATTACAGCAATGATCGGAAAAGTGGCTAATGAAATTTAACACAAGTAAATGCAAGGTAATGCACATAGGTAAAAATGACAGTAAGTACGATTACAAGTTATTTGGAAATTCGTTAACAAAAGTGGATAGGGAAAAAGATCTCGGCGTAATTATCAGTAACAACCTCAAATCATCCAAGCAGTGTATTTCAGCCTCTGAGAAAGCAAATAAGATTCTAGGACTGATTGCGCGATCTTTTGATTTAAAAAGTCCATCACTCATTAACAAGCTATATAAATCGTTAGTTCGTCCACATTTGGAATATGCTGTTTCCGTATGGTCACCGAATCTCATTAAAGACATTGACAGACTGGAAAAAGTACAACGGCGAGCCACAAAACTGATTCCAAATATCAAAAATAAATCATACGAAAATCGACTAAAACATATGAATCTGTTTTCCCTAAAAAAGCGTAGACTCAGAGGTGACTTGATACAGGTCTTTAAAATTCTAAAGGGAATTGACAACATCAAAAGTGACCAAATTTTTACATTGAATGAGAATCAGACAAGATTCTCAAACTGTCCGGAAATAGATTCAATTTGGAAGTAGGTAGAAACAACTTTGAGTGTAGTTAATGAATGGAATAAACTTCCTGCACAGGTGGTGCAATGTAGTTCAGTTCGAAGCTTTAAGAATCATTTAGATGAATACCTATGTAAGATGCTGTAATGATTATAATTTATCTTATATTATTTGTTTTTGTTTTGTTATCATTTGTCTGTCTGATTTTTATTTATTATTAGTTATATGTCAATTTATTATTATTTACTATTTACCTGTTTGTTTATTATTTAACTATACCTATGCATTTATTTATGTATTTTATTTGTTATTTACATTATCATAGTTTTTATTTATTATTTTATTATTAATATGATTTTTTTTCGCATCCGACCTAGATATGAATCAAAAGGTCTCCTGTCGGCATGCTCCGCCTTTGTAATCCTTATATGGAGCGCCCCTACGGACCAGAGCCACACATCATTTTGTCTATGATAGAAGAAAACTCTGTTCATAGAGAAATTATGACACTTTTATACTACGACTGTCCCTCCGTTATGCTGTTCCTCAATCCCTTGTTGCTGTCCTGTACCATTTCTCTGAGCATTCTTTTTCTGTGGTGGGTGAATTCCCTGTTGTGGGGGAAAAGAATACTTGCCACCAAGTATTCCCACTTGGATCGTAAGAGGCGAGAAGAACGGGACGGGGATTGGGACTAGACATCCTTCTCCTTGTAGCCCCACAGGGCACATTCCTAAAAGTAAAAGCAAAGGCATAAGAGGGACTGGAAGTTCTCGGACCAGCACCCTAAGGTTTGGGTCTTTTAATGTGCGTGGATGTGGTACAGATGAGAGTAAAAGGGAAGAGATAGGTAGTATGTTTGTGAGAAGAAAGATGGATGTGTTGGCTTTGAGTGAAACTAAGCTGAAAGAGAAGGGTGAGTGTAAGTTTGGGAGTGTAAGTGGGAGGTTATCAGGAGTGAAGAGAGGGCGAGGGAGGGAAGGGGTGGCTATACTAGTAAGTGAAGAGATAGGTAAAGGGGTAGTGGAGTGGAAGGAGGTTTCCTCAAGGATAATGTGGATGAAGGTGAAACTGGGAAAGGAGATGTGGGTTTTTGTAAGTGCATATGGGCCTGGCAGTGAGAAGAGTGTAGAATAAAGGGAGGCCTTTTGGATAGATTTAAATGAGTGCATAGAGGGTTTAGGGAGAAGTGTAAATGTAATAGTACTGAGTGACCTTAATGCTAGGGTAGGAAAGGATCCAATTGATGGAGTGGTTGGGAAATGTGGAGTTCCAGGAAAAAATAGTAGTGGAGAGTTGATGGTGGAAATGTGTCTAGAAAGAGAGTTGATGATAGCAAATACAGTGTTTCGGAAGAAAGTCAAGCATAAGTACACATGGGAGAGGGTGGTGGAGGGAAGGGTGGTAGATAGAGCTTTAATGGACTATGTAGTGGTAAATAGGATTATGATAGGAAGAGTTAAGGATGTACATGTGCTAAGGGGAGAGGGTGGGGGACTATCAGATCATTTTCTGGTGGAAGGTAAGTTGAGAGTGGAGGACAGATGGAGAAAGAGGAAAAGGACAAAAGGTAGGGAGGTGCTTAGAGTGAACTCTTTAAATGAAGAGGAAAAGGAGAAGGAGTACAAGAAGAAGCTGAAGGAGGAGTGGGAGGGAGTGAAGGATAGAGTAGAGGTAGGTGTGGAGGAGGAGTGGGGATGGTTCAAAGAGGGAGTCACAAAGTGTGCAAAGATGGTGTGTGGAACAAGAAGGACAGGAGGAAATAGAAGGAAGGGTAGTGAATGGTGGGATGAGGAAATGAAGAAGGTTGTAGAAGAGAAGAAGCGAGCTTTCACAGATTGGTTACAAAATAGGACGAGGGAGTCATATGAGAGGTACAAAGAAAAGAAAAGAGAAGTAAAGAAAAAGGTAAAGGAGGCAAGAAGAGGACAGCAGATGTAAAATGGGGTAAGAGTATGACAGAAAATTTTGAAAGTAATAAAAAGATGTTTTGGAAAGAAATTAAGCGAGAAAGAGGAGGCGAATCAAGTAGAGAAGAAAAGGTAAAAGGTGCAGATGGAGAGATGATAATGGAGTAGAAGGCAGTAAGGGGAAGATGGGCAGAATATTTTAGGGAGTTGCTAAATGTGAAGGAAGATAGGGAGGGAAAGATAGCTGCAGTGGGAAATCCTAAGAAAATGAGTGATGAGTGAGGAAAATGGAGGAGAAATAAGGAAGGATGAAGTGAAGGCAGCAGTTAAGATGATGAAAGCAGGTAAGGCACCTGGTCTGGATGGATGCCATGCAGAATATCTTAAAAAAGGAGGTACAGTGATGGTGGACTGGTTGGTGCGGTTATTTAATGTTTGCTTATAAGTGGCAGTCTGCCGACAAGATTGACTAGATAAACACCATATGAGGACGGAGCCTTTATTTGTACGACGTTTCGCTTATTACAGCTTTTTCAAGTACAAGTTGAGATACAAATGCTTGAGATTAAATAAGGGGAAAGGAGGGAACGGGGAAAGAAAAAGGGGGGGGAAGGAAGAGGAGGAGGAGGAGGAGGAGGAGGAGGGTGGGGGGATTGGACACTGGGAAAGGATGAGAATGCTGGCCCAAACGTCCGTGGGCGAAATGTCCACAAAGGGTGGTTTAAATATTTAATATTTTGCTGGCCATGGGTATTAGGGGAATAATGTGAGGAGATATGTTAAACATGCCCCTGTTTTGTTCAATAGTGTTCGTTCCTTGAATGATTGCTGCTTCTAAACACTTCCTGCGGATTTTGTCTGGTTCCCGCATCAGCAGCTCTGCATTCTTCCAGTCCATAAGATGGTTTTCCTTGTTTCTATGTGTCACACATGCATTGGTGGTGACATCATGCCTGACGTCGTAACGGTGTTCACGTATTCGTGTATTCAGGTCGCGTGACGTTTCTCCGATGTAAACTTTATCACATCCTGAACACGGAATACGATAAACACCGGCTTTGGTGCCCGGTGTCTGGTTGTTGTGTTTCCGTCTTCGTGATGTCTTTTATTGTTCTGCTTGTCTGGCACACTATTTCCAAGTTGGTGGTTCTTGGAAATAGTGTGCCATCACATGTGTCCCCTCGGATAAGGTAATACAGCTCCTTAGGGATAGAATCGAGAAGGAGAAAATCGACTTCCCCCTGCCCCCCAACCATTTTGTCGATTTGATCAAACTTTGTGTTGAATTTAATTATTTTAAATTCCAGGACAGTTTCTTCCACCAGAAATTTGGCATGGCCATGGGCTCTCCATTAAGTGCAGTCCTGGCTAATTTATTCATGGAATTTCTAGAAACAGGACCCTTTGCCAACATCGTTCCCGAGCATGTGACCTGGCTGCGATATGTGGACGATATATTACTCGTCACACCCAGGCGTTTCAATCTTCAGCGCTTGCAGACGGCCTTAAACGAAGTGGAGCCCACCATTCAGTTTTCCCTAGAGGAAGAAATCCACGATTCTCTTCCTTTCCTGGACACACACATCTTTAAGTACGGTAACCAACTTGAATTCAAAGTGTATAGAAAGCCCACCAACAAAAATGATTTAATTCATTTCTACTCCCACCATGATATAAGGACCAAGAGAGGAGTAGTAATAGGTTTTTTCCTTAGGGCATTTAGGATATGTAGTGCAAAATACTTAGAAGAAGAGTGCAGGTTTATTAAAGAGACCTTTTTAACACTAAAATTTCCAGAGTTTCTTTTAGATAATTGCAAACAGCAGGCCGCTAAGATCCGGGAAAGCCGTAGGCAGCAGGACAGCACAACTAGACGTCTCGTGTTGCCAACCGGCGACGTTGCCACCAACCTGACACGTCTTTTAAGAACCACCAACTTGGAAATAGTGTGCCAGACAAGCAGAACAATAAAAGACATCACGAAGACGGAAACACAACAACCAGACACCGGGCACCAAAGCCGGTGTTTATCGTATTCCGTGTTCAGGATGTGATAAAGTTTACATCGGAGAAACGTCACGCGACCTGAATACACGAATACGTGAACACCGTTACGACGTCAGGCATGATGTCACCACCAATGCATGTGTGACACATAGAAACAAGGAAAACCATCTTATGGACTGGAAGAATGCAGAGCTGCTGATGCGGGAACCAGACAAAATCCGCAGGAAGTGTTTAGAAGCAGCAATCATTCAAGGAACGAACACTATTGAACAAAACAGGGGCATGTTTAACATATCTCCTCACATTATTCCCCTAATACCCATGGCCAGCAAAATATTAAATATTTAAACCACCCTTTGTGGACATTTCGCCCACGGACGTTTGGGCCAGCATTCTCATCCTTTCCCAGTGTCCAATCCCCCCACCCTCCTCCTCCTCCTCCTCCTCCTCCTCTTCCTTCCCCCCCCCCTTTTTCTTTCCCCGTTCCCTCCTTTCCCCTTATTTAATCTCAAGCATTTGTATCTCAACTTGTACTTGAAAAAGCTGTAATAAGCGAAACGTCGTACAAATAAAGGCTCCGTCCTCATATGGTGTTTATCTAGTCTATTTAATGTTTGCTGGAGAGAAGGTAGAGTGCCGGAGGACTGGAAGAGTGCTTGTATAGTTCCACTTTACAAGGGAAAGGGGGGCAAGTGTGAATGTAGTAGTTTCAGTGGGATTAGCTTGTTAAGTGTAGTTGGGAAGGCTTATGGCAGGATCGGAGGAGGGATTGAGGAAGTTGGTGACAGAGTTTGGGAGAGTGTGTGATAGAAGAAAGCTGAAGATAAATGTGGGTAAAAGTAAGGTGATGAGATGTACGAGGGGTGAAAGGGCAGTAATCTGGAAGTGAGCATTAAGGGAGAGCAACTGGAGGAAGTGGATAGTTTTAGATACTTGGGTGCAAATGTGGCAGGAAAAGGTGGAGTAAAGGTGAAGGTAGAATGTAGATTGAGAGAAGCGAGTAAATGCCTTGGTGGATTAAAAAGTGTAATGTGGAATAGAGATTTGGAAATGGATGCTAAGAGGAGACTGTATGAAGGAGTAATTGCGCCAACAGCACTGTATGGAGCAGAAACATGGAACATAAGAGAGGAAAAGAGAAGGAGCTTGAATGTGTTTGAGATGAAGTGTCTGAGAAGTATGATGGGGGTTACTAGGCT
>NW_027467741.1:547500-552500 GCF_046742065.1 Oratosquilla oratoria
CTCAATTTCTCTCCATGTATGGTTACGGTTGTGTGATCGGAAGGATCTGTTAGTAGGAAAACATTGTTAGGGAGTGAGCTTGTGACCGTGAAGGGGCCTAGGAACTTGGGTTTGAGTTTGTTAGTCCTGCTTGAGTCTTTGACCATGACTGTGTCTCCAAGTGTTATGTCAAGTGGAGATGAACGTCTGTGTTGTTTTGTTTTTGTTCTTTCTTGGGCTAATTTGAGGTTTTCTCTGACTTGCTTATAAATGGTTTGCATTCCTCTATTTAGGCATTGGGTGAGATTATCTAGATTGTATAAGGGGGGCGGTGGTTGATTGAAGATTTGGTAGGGGAGGCGCATTCTTTGGCCAAAAATTATCTCATGGGGGGACATCTTTGTTGCGGAGTTGACTGTGCTGTTGATACTGGCTTGTACCTGTGGTAGCCAGTCTTCCCAACTGTCCATGAGATCGTTGACCAAAGGTCTGAGGACTTCAAGCACTTTGCGATTGGTGCGCTCAGTTAGTCCATTCCCTTGTGGGTGGTAGGCAGTGGCGAAAGTTTGATCTACATTGTAAAGATGTGCTATTTCGCGCTTTACTTCATTTTTGAACTCTGACCCGTTGTCAGATAACATTCGTGTGGGAATGTTGTATCTGCAGAATATATTGTTAACTAAGGCTTTGGCTACAGTCTCTGCTGTTTTGTCTTGTAATGGGACTAGGATGGTGTATTTGGACAGATAATCGACTGCCGTGAGTACATAATTGGAACCTTGATGGCTCGTTGGCATTTTCAGTAAGTCAATGCCAAGTGTTTCCCATGGCTCAGCAGGGAGCGGGATGTCTTTGATATTGAGTATTTTGGGGTCAGGTCCTCTGAATTGGTTGCAAGTTACACATGAGTCTATGTGTGTGGTTATATCTTTTTTCATGTTGACCCAGTAGAAGGAGTGCCTAGCAGTGTTCAGTGTCTTATCTCTGCCTGAGTGGCCTCCCATTGCACTGTCGTGCAATATGTGTAGGACCTTGGGAACTAAGACTCTGGGAACGACAGTTACTTCCCTGTCATTAGTGGTTCTCCTTATGATTCCGTCGACCAGTTTGAGTTCGTCTATAGGGACAGGTGGTCGGGAGTGTAAGGGAGTTCTTGAAAGGAGATACTGTTTTATTTGAGACCATGTCGGGTCATTGTCTGTTTCATCTCTAAGTTCTTGCATCGGAATGCATGTTGTTTGTGTTAGTGATGAGACGTGAGTTTGTCTGCTTAAAGAGTCAGCTACTATGTTAGCTTTTCCCGCTAGATATGTTATCTTTGGATCGAAGTCCAATAGGGTGGTTTTCCACCTGGCAATTCTGCCATGTAAGTCTTTAGTGTTAAAGAGGTAGACTAGGGGTTGATAGTCTGTGAAGATTGTGATCTTATACCCTAGTATAAGATATTTAAAATGTTTCAAGCCCCATATCAATGCAAGTCCTTCTTTGTGGGTAGTTGAATAGTTACTTTCAGGCTTATTCAGTACTCTACTTGCGTAGGCTATGGGGTGCTCTTTCCCGTTTTCATCTTTCTGCTGTAAGACTGCGCCTATTCCTTTAGAGGAGGCGTCGGTGTAAAGAAGGAATTCTTTCTTCATGTCAGGAAAGGTAAGGACAGGGGCTGTGGTAAGAGCATGTTTAAGGGTGTCGAAACTTGTCTGTTCCTCTTCAGACCATTTGAAAGGCTCGCCTTTTCTTGTGAATTTGGTGAGAGGGGATGCAATTTCTGCAAATTTGTGTATGAAATGTCTATAGTAGGATGCTAGTCCTACGAAACTTCTAGTTTCATCTGCATTTCTGGGGGTTGGGAAATTGTTTATGGTATCTATCTTATCTGTGGTGGTATGGATGCCTTGGCTATCTACCTTATGGCCTAGGAAGGTGAGTTCCGTCTGTAGGAATTTACACTTTCCTAGTTGGATTTTCAATCCTGTGTTTTTGAGTCTTTTTAGGACAATCTCTAGTGTGTGAAGGTGGTCAGTTTGTGTGGGACTATAGATGATGAGGTCGTCTAAGTAGACGAATAATGAGATTCCTATCATGTCGCTGAAAATGCGGGTCATCAACCTTTGTTGGGTTGAGGGGGCATTCTTAAGGCCAAAGGGCATACGCTCGAAATAGAAATGTCCCTTGTCAGTGGAGAATGCAGTTACGGGTTTAGATTCATCGGTGAGCTCGACCTGCCAGAAGGCTGACTTAAGGTCAATTGTGGAAAAAACTGAATTTCCAATACCGATGGTTTGTAAGACATCTTGCATGGCGGGGAGGGGGTGTGGGTCAGATTGAGTTAGGTGGTTAACTTTCCTAAAGTCAACAACAGGGCGTAAAGTTCCGTCTTTCTTTGGGACTAGGAAGAGGGGATTGTTCCACGGACTTTGGGAGTGAGAAATTACGCCTTGGTGTAACATCTCGTGCACACTGTTGTTGACTTGCGTTTTCCTACTGTGGGGTATGCAGTAAGCGGGGGTGTATGAGGGGGGGGTGTTGGGGGGGATTTGGATGTGATGTTTGATTATATCACATTTGCCTAAGGGTTCGCCTTCTAAGGCGATAGCCGATCTATTCCTTTGTAGGAGGGTCAGTAGCTTGTCATTCATCTCTCCGTTTGCTGATGTTGTGATTTGGTTGGGGTGGATAGGGGTGAGAGTTTGTGGTGGTCTTACAGTGTTGATGTGTTGTGGGAGTGGTTCCTGGATTGGGGAATTATGGAGATGGACTGAACAAATTTTTGTGTTCTTCCTGATTTTGCGGTGTTGATCGGAGAGATTTGTTAACATGGCTAGGGTGTGTTTATTTTCTGATACTATATCCCAGGAGGACTCCAAGGTTATGTTATTTATTCTTGACGTATCTGGGTCAATTATGACATCCTGATGTTCTATTGCTCCGGGTATGTATAGTGGAACTGTTATTAAATGTCTGGGGGGAATGATGACTGTGTTAGACATCAGTGCTTTTGAGGTGACATAAGGTGGTGGACGGAATGAGTAGCTCTTAGTTGGAGAGGGTTTATTTAAGCTAGATAGATATGAAAGAGGTTGTGTGTCTGGGTCGGGTGTTTCAGGAAGTGTTGACTCATTACTTTCATCTCGGAAGGAGATTTTGTTGGTATCTAAGTTGATGATGGACTTCCAGTCTCGTAGGGACTTTAAACCTATTATACCTTGTTGGTCGAAACTCCATTCATCAGCTAAGTGGAAGGATGTGAAACCTACTTGGGAATTGTTTACCTCTATGTTTAAATCAATCATATCGTGAAGTGATATGGTAGATCCTTCTATCAATAGACCTTCCGTATTTGAATACTGGATTTGGGGTGGGTCATTTAGTGCTTCGTAGAGAGCTCTGGGGATGAGGTTCAGGTTTGTTCCTGTATCAACCATCATGTCAACAGTAATTTGATCTAATTTCACCTTTAGGGTGATATAGTTGTGTGGTGTGTCGGACGTTCCTATGGTGGTCTGGTGCGTGAGGCTGGTGCACGTTCCCCCAATCGGTGTTGAGTTGTATGTGTTGTGTGGGAGGAAGGTGTTTGTCGAGGTGTGGTGACTTGTTTGTTTGTTCTCTGATGTGGTTGTGGTTGTGATTTTTTTTTTAGAACACTCTTCGTTGGAGTGAGTTGTGGTTTTGTGTAGGTTGCAGTATTTGCCTTGGTTGTGTTGGTTTTGACATGGTGGGTGGTCTAGGGGTGGGTGGGAGTTGTTTGGTTTGCTGTTGAGCTCTATATTGGGAATCAGTGTGGGAGGTAGTACCATGAATTGAGCAAGGGGTGGCGTGGTGTTGTACCTGTGGGTGTTGGTCTTGTTGCGCTCTACACTGAGAATCAGTGTGGGAAGTAGTTCCATGAACTGAGCAAGGGGTAGCGCGGTGTTGTGCTTGCATTTGTTGTTTCTGTATGCAGTCTCTGGTGTTGTGACTTGTTGAAAGATGGTAGGAACACCAGTTAGATGGTTGCGCTAGATTGGGGTAAGGGGGCTGTTGTGACTGAAGGCTATTTAGTCTAGCAAAATGGTGCTGGTCAGAGAGGGAGATGTTGCAAGCGTTGGTGATATCTAAGATGTAAGTATAAGCTAATGGGTTACTAGTGTTTAAATCCCTTTTTGCGGCTTCTCTTTGGCACTTTGGAGGGAGTTGGGAAAGATAGAGACCTATCTCTAGTAATGAGCATAGGTTTTCCAAGGTCATTACCTTTTTACCTGTGGTGGTGTCTGTGTAAGTCCATGGGCTATTGTTGTACAGATTTTCCCTAATTTCTTTAATTGTGTTTGCAACATTATCTTTAATGTTGGTTTGTGTTTGAACTCTAGTATTATTTAGAAATGTGAGGATAAAGCTAATGTTGTTTGTTTGTTTGCTTTGAAAGACATTTAACAGATGTTGCTTATAATTGCTATATGTGATCCCTGTGGCTATCAAACTGTCTAGCATCCGAGCCGTGGACCTATGTTCGTCCGATGCTTCTATTTTCTGGCGGCATAGATTTATCTTATCTAAGTCAGAGTAGTTTGGGTTTTTAGTGAAGAAAAGATCACATGCTGTCAGGAAGTCTGTGATGGAGAGTCCGCTAGCTTGAGAGAAGGTTGGAATTTCGGTTAGAGGGGTAATGGTTTGGTAGTTATTAATTATTGTAGGTTGAAGCTGTGGTGGGTTTGGGGCAAGGTTAGGTGGTGGTTGGGGGTGTGGTGTGGAGGTGGGTTGACCAGATGGGAAGTTGGGAGAAGGGAAGGTAAAGTTCTCGTATGCATGATTTGTGGGGTTTAGGGATTGTTGCAGGGGAATCAGGGGGGTTGGGATGTGGGGGGTGGTTGTTGAGGGTTTAGTTGGTGAGGGTCGACATGAGAGGGAATTTGGGGTTGCGGAGAGGTATGGGGGGGTTGTTGTTGAGGGTCTAGGTGAGGGGGAATTTGGGGTTGTGATGGAGTGTGGGGTTGTTGTTGTTGAGGATCTAGTTGAGGGGTAACTTGAAGTTTTGGTGTGGAGTG
>NW_027467741.1:562500-582500 GCF_046742065.1 Oratosquilla oratoria
GATGAAAGGAAAGAGATAGAAATGGAAATAGAAGAAGTGCATAGAATGGGACAATACTGAAAAGAAAAAGATCAACCTCTAAAGATCAAATTATGGTCACAAATGGTAGCCGATGAAGTATTAGCAAAAGCAGGGAGGTTAGCAAATAATGGAAACTATAAAAGTATATGAATAAAAAATATATGAACAATGAAGAAGAAAATGAGAGAAAACATTAAGAAGTGAAGCTAGAGATAAAACGAGAAAAGAACGGAGATCGAAAAGGAGTTCTATTGGAGAGTACTAGCACTGAAGCTGAGAAAATTGCATATTAGAAAAAAAAGGAACAGAGAACGAGATAGAGAAGTGAAAACGATAAAAATGACATACTAATATAGACAGTTTGATCTCAGGATTAAACGAACTATATGATTATCTATCAGAAGTCCACTACCACCAAATAGTGTTGGACAAGGATTATATAATCACTGGATTAAAAATAGAGAGGAAAAACAAGGTGAAGGAGTCATGTTTTTGACTAAGAAAATTCTAAATGTGACGAAGGTTACGGAAGGAGAAAATAATGTTGAAGTGATCAAGATAAATGTTTAAAATAGTGACATGAAAAATAGAACATTTGTGGTGACTTATGTGCCCCCAAAATGGGTTCTTGGAAAGAGAGCGATTATTTTAAAATGTTAAAAGACAAGGCATTCATTAACTAAGATGCTGAAGGATGGAGGAAATGTAGTAATTATGGAATATTTTAACTGGAAAGAAATATGTTGGGAAGAGATGATAGTGAAAGATGGAGAGGACCTTTGGTGAAATATATTACTTGACATGACTGTAGAAAATACAATGACACAATGGGTAAAAGAAAATACCAGATATAGAAATAATGAAGAACCGTTGAGACTAGATCAAATATTTACATCAGAGTCTGACATTGTGTATAAAGTTGAACACAAAACACCAATTGGGAAGAGTGACCACATACTACTTGAGTTTGAACTAAAAGAGGAAATATATATGGAAAGAAATGAGAAATACAGAAATGAAGACTGATGTATAACAAAACGTACTTTGGAAAACTTCGAAAATTAAAAAAAAATGGGAAAAATTCTACAATAAAGAGGCACAAGTGGAGGAGAAATTGATTATTTTAAAAGAAATCTACAACGAAGGAGTGGATAGGAAAAAAGAAAATATGAAAAAGATATACCAGAAAAATGTGAGGACCAACCAAAATTATTCTATAGATATATGAACAGTAAACTAAAAAACAAACAGGAAATAGTCAAATTACGCCAAGGGAATATAAGATACACAGAAGATACAGAGGACGCAAAACTGATGAGGAAAGTAAGTACAGAACCGGAATGTGAGTCGCTACAGAGAGATCTAAACAGGGTTTGGAAATGGAGTCAGAAGTGGGAAGTGGACTTCAAAATAAAGAAAAACATAATGGAACTTAAAAAAGGTAATATATATATATATATATATATATATATATATATATATATATATATATATATATATATATATATATATATATATCAGGACAGTATAAAATCGATGCAAAGGAAGTAAAGAAAATGAGTTCTGAAAAAGACCTAGGAGTAATTATTACAAAAGACATGACTCCTCGTAAACAGATAAATAAAATTGTCGGAGAAACTTACAAGTTGCTAAGGTTGATAAAGTTAGCCCTTACCTACTTGGATGAAGAAATGGTGAAGAAAATAATAGTCACACTGATAAGACCAAGACTGGAATATGCAGCGACATTATGGTCACCCAGCACTACTCGTAAAAAAAATATATAAGTAAAATTGAAAGAATCCAAATAGCAACTACGAAGATAGCCCCAACAATTTCAAAACTGTCATATGAGGAGAGATTGTCAAAACTGGAATTACCGACTCTAGAACAAAGAAGAGAAAGAGGTAACCTATTGACCATCTATAGAATCATGAAAGGCATGGAAGTTCTTGATAGAGAACACTTACTAAATTGGGATAAGAGAAATACAAGGGGACATGAAAAGAAACTCAAAAAGGACAGTTATAGAAGGGACCTGAAAAATAACAACTTTCCATACTGCGAGATACAAAGACGGGCCACGAGTGTAGCTCGTCTTCCTGAAAGATACAACTAAGTAAACACACACACGCGCGCGCGCACACACACACACACACACAAACACACACACACACACACACACACACACACACACACACACAATGCACATACACACACACACAGACACACTCATACATGGACATACACTCACATGCTTACATATATAAATATTTCTGTGTGTGTGTGTGTGTGTGTGTGTGTGTGTGTGTGTGTGTGTGTGTGTGTGTGTGTGTGTGTGTGTGTGTGTGTGTGTGTGTGTGTGTGTGTGTGTGTGTGTGTGTGTGTGTGTGTGTGTGTGATTCACCATGGTTCACCATGGTCTTGGATCACGTGTTGGACTCGTGATCGACAGTTATTAACCTTCCGGATGAGAGCTCAGAGCTCGTATGACCGATCTATGGGTAATACTGTTACCTTGCACGCACGCACATCCCGAACTCCCCAACCACGAGAGTTGGAGTAACATCCCGCAGCGAAGCGATACTGAAATCATTTCAGCCCTGAGCGGGAGTCGAATCCGGACCGCAGTAGTGGCAGGCGAGAACTCTAACCACAGCGCCACGAGGTGTGTGTGTGTGTGTGTGTGTGTGTGTGTGTGTGTGTGTGTGTGTGTGTGTGTGTGTGTGTGTGTGTGTGTGTGTGTGTGTGTGTGTGTGTGTGTGTGTGTGTGTGTGTGTGTGTGTGTGTGTGTGTGTGTGTGTCATATGTTTTCAGCTATAGACCGGATCTCTTGAACTAATGTCCGGCTGCCTCGCGTTGCATCATGACAGCCTCTCTCACGAGCCAGCAGTCCTCCTCCCCAGATCCCGAATTCGTGAACAAGAACAATTTTCCAGATGTGCAGAGTTAAAGACTTAATGGTTTCGTCAAGGTATTTTTTTTTTTCTTTTTCTTTTAAGGTATGCAGGATCTTGGCCAATACTTTGTCGACCTTGAGAACTTTGGAAGTTGACGTGATGGGTAGGTGCTCCTCAAGGATATTGCGCCAACGCGTAAGCCTACAGAGGGTAGGAGGTTTGAACAAAGGGCATGCTTCGCATGACAGAGGTGGCAGTCACTAGTAAAAGAAGCTTGGATCGCTCTCCGACTTTCGTAATGGCGAGGCGACTTTTAAGCCCTATGTTTCACAATGTACATATATGAAATCCAGTAGGTAGCGTTTTTTTGTGCCGTGTAACGCTGGTTTCGATATCATTTCGTCATTACATAGGTTCTGGTAATCTCTCTCTCTCTCTCTCTCTCTCTCTCTCTCTCTCTCTCTCTCTCTCTCTCTCTCTCTATCTATCTATCTATCTATCTATCTATCTATCTATCTATCTCTCTCTCTCTCTCTCTCTCTCTCTCTCACACACACACACACACACACACACACACACACACACACACACACACACACAGCGTGGAATCTGGCACAGTAAAAATTAATTAATGCAGTTCCACATGGAAAAACATTTGCAAAAAGTTTAGATCCTTATTACAAATATTAAAAACATTCAATCAAACATTGTACTCGTACTGGGTTGTAATAGATTTCTGTTTGACAAAAATTATTCGAACAATCACGATGACGAAGCTTTAGAAGTTTCGTTAGATTTGGTCGGTATTTCATTACTGTATGCAGCATTATTATAGATTGATATATTCTGGTTGGAAAACTCCTAGTCCCTCTTATGCCTTTACTTTTTTTAGAAATGTCCCCTTTGGGACTACAGATAGCAGGATTCCTAGTCCTATCCCCGTCCCGTTTTTTGTCGCCTCGTACGACTCAAGTGGGAAGACTTGGTGGCAACATTCTTTTCCCCACCATAGAGTAGGCGAAAAAAGGAAATGAATATTCAGAGAAATGATACAGGACAGTAACAAGGGGTGGGGGAACAACATAACGGAGGGACAGTTGCAGCATAATAAAAGTGTCATCATTTCTCTGTGAACAAAGACGTCCTCTATCACAGAGCAAAGTGATGTGTGGCTGTGGTCCGTAGGGCTCCCCATATAGACCCTAAAGTATCAACTGCATGCTACTTTGTCACAATAGAATGCAGCCAATACCCCAGACGGAGAGGGGGGGGGGGTCGCCGAATTAATGAAGTGGCCTTGCTGTGGATGTGCAGTGTCTTGCGACACTGTTTCTGACCCAGGGCAGTGGACAAGATACAGGGATGACCCGTCATCCAGGAGGTGCTAAGAAAAGAGGGAGGGAAGAGGGTAGAGGTGAGTTGAGTATGTAGGGGGATGGAATGGGTGAGAGTGGTTTATATGCCTTTGTTTTTTTGGCTACCTCCTGTGTATGGGGGAAGAAAGCCTTTGGCATATGTATGTATGTATGATATATTCTACGTAATAGAATAACATAATATACATTTTGCTGTAACATGTAAACTAAGAATTGATACTGGGTTTTCTGTTTAGCCATATCTTGGGAGAGAGTTACAACACATACTGGGTACAATTTCCAGGGAGGCGTCAATTCATAACTTGGTTCTTTTGTAGCAATTGGGCCAATGACATTGTCAAAGGCAATACTCTGATAAAACAGAGTGATTCTTGTTATAGGAGTACATTCTGTGATTGCCACTAACTTCTTCAATTAATGGAGCTGCCTAGTGTAAGTCTTATGGTCTCTTGCAGTCTTCTTCATTCTTATGTTTTTATGTTCTTACATTAGAGATTACATGGCATTTGTGCAAAAGACAACAAACAATTTCTCCTAATCTTTCAACAAGTACGTTAGAATTCAGAGAAGGGTACTACTCTTGACAATAATAAATTTTGCCATCTGCACCACGCAGTCTAGTAACGGGATATCATCCCCCATCTTGAATTAAAGATATGTAACCTTAAGAATTTGTAAAAACTTGAACACAAGTTCTGTTTCCAGGGAAGATCAAATGATTTTCTTTTTCCTTGTTAGACTTGGGAGAAACTGTAAAATATGTTATTTGTTTCGCCTCAGGTGTCAGAACATGTATTTTATATGTTGTGAAATGAGAAACAAGAGTTAACGAATTAATTTTAAAGTATTGTGTTCTGGCAGCAGTAGACATAAAATTCATCTTCAAGGAAAGAAGGTTCTTTGTGACAAGGGACAAAATTTACTCTGTACTGTTTTTCTGAAAATAATGAATGTTATAAGAATAATATTATATTTTCCTTGTAAGACCTTCACTAGAACATCTTAACGGCTCAGGGAAGGATTATTTACTCTTAAAGATCAGAGTACACACCTAAAGACACTTTCAAAACTCCAAGCAACGTAAATAAAAAAAGCATTGCCGACCAGTTCCTGTTTTACACAAGGCTCAAGCCGACTACTGGCAGGGGGTAAGGATCGGAACAAATCTCACGCTTGCGTCATTGTAACCAAGAGAGAAATCTGCGAGTGACAGTGACATTAATCCGATCTTTACCCCTTGCCACTAGTGGGCTTGGGCCTTGTGTAAAACAGGTGTATCCTTTACCATTACTAACCATCACCCACCACGCACGTGATCCACATGCTTGCAACATAGCGAGACTTCCTCTTGCTTACCTTGCGTTTCCCACGATATGCACCCCTAACACAGCACATTTGAAGACAAACAAGTATAGATGCCTAGTGTCACCAGACTAACGTATCATAAATCCTTTTATTATAACTGCCCTAGTGTATTACGCATAAACTAACATAGATATAATATACCTAACAATATCCACCAATTATACAACTAACCCTTATATATCTAAACCGTCCCCAATCCATAGATTAACGAGACTAACGCCTTTGCTTACAGCAACCCTTCTAACCCTATATATTCTATGACATCCATGTAATGTTGCCAGAGCTGGAGTAGGTGAAGAACCTACTGCCAGAGGCTGGGTAGGTCACGAACCTACCGGCCGGAGGTCAGAGCTATCGTGCCCTAGGCCAAGGCCTGGCACTTATTGTATTTAGCCCCAAGGGGCATCCGATTTGTAGTTTAACATCAATGTCTTGTTTAAAATAAATAGAAAGCTCCCGCTTTGGAGTCTATCTCGCCACATTAAGACTTCCCTACGTAACCATATATAACGGTTACTAAACCATACCATAACGGTATACACTGGTGTCCAGCGGTGCTCTCACCCACACCATATTTTAACGGTTATTCAACCGTACCACACTGGTATACACTGGTATACACTGGTATACACTGGCGGCAGCAGCGGTTCGCCCACGTCCTGAATAGAAGCGCCGTCATCAGCCATACTACAAAGGTTACACAACCAATCCAACTGGCGAGCGGTACTCTATTCCAACCTCCGAAGATACAAGCCTACCTTATACCACGAAACACTGGTTTCACATATGCCTACCACAGAAGGCCGAATACATTCTTCAGTCATTCAAGCCACGCCTACCATTCAGAACATTCAGAAGGAGCAACGAAGAAGAAACCGTCTATCTTCGACTTCTCATATCTTCCTTCAAGCCACTTGATTCTATTCAGATCAGCCGCGCCTGCAGCTCAGACGACCGAGATCGTCTACTTCTCATCAACCGCATCAGAAAGCTAGCTCATCACTTCGTCAAGCAAGCAACACGTCTACCCACAGGCGCACAACCAACCACTCCCTTCGAGACGACAGTCAGAATTCTAAGATCGCAGCCTTGCATCAATCTTAGAATCGGTGGTGAAATCGAACCCATTCGATTTTGAACCACCTGGTGGCAGTACGCTACCATAGTCTCTGTAGACAGATATCTACAGCGACATAGAAGAACCGGTCAACTCTACACCGGACCACATCAAGACTCCAAATCAAGAGATAGAACTTCAAAACCACAGGTTTCCATTCACCCGAGAACAACGCGAAATCTGCAAGCTCAGCACCTCGGTAAGCATATCTAACCTCTATCCCTTCAAGCAGTGAACCCAAGCTAATCACCTGTAGAGATCCAGCGCACCAACTCCTAGATCGACACGACGTAACGACTTCAGTCATCATACCGATGGACCCAGGCCGACGAGACACATCCGAGAGACAATCTCGTCCGCCACAAAAAAACTACCGTCACCAATCTCCGTGAGTATAAACCATAGACTCCCACTAATTCCACCCTTCTTTATATATATAATTCAGAAGCCGGACGAGAAACCACCTCCACCCCCCACCCCCACCACCCCTCCAAGTCCACCCAGACCAGAAGCTTCGCTATGACCGGCCAGACCAGAGGCTTGCATCGGGTCAGCATTCTCGCTTACCCACCCCAACCACAACCGCCACCCTTGGCGCACCGAGAATTGCTGACACTGCGATGTTCAGCGTCAGCTGGACGTCAACAACTTAACCCACGACAGTGTCACATTCACCAACAGAGCAGAACAGTGCTTCCAGAATTCAGCGCAGACCTGCGTTAAGTACCCCAAATTTATTATTTTATTCTTGTACATCATACACCCATAGTGTATATGCATAACAAATGTAATAATAATTTTAATTACAATTTTTTTTAAATGTAAATTAGCTCACGTAGAACTATCTATTAGTTACAATTATAGAAATTCAAAGTCCACGATAAACAAAACCTAATAATCAAAACATCCACTATGTAATTTTAACTTACAAATAATTTTTCAATTTTAACGTAGAATTAGAATATCAAAATGTCACCGCGAAGAAATCTCCCAGGCAGTCACCCGAAACATAGTAAATTAAGATAAATCAATATACAACGACAATTCCCAAGATGAACATAACTAACACTTAAAAATTATTCCCCCTTCGGACGCAGGACGTCATGCGATTCATTTACTTTTAAAAACCATTTTATCTATACAACTACTTCTCACTTCTTTCCGACCGTGAAGCCCAGGAATAATACACTCAAAACCCAACCCACTCAAACAAGATGAATAAGAAATTCATACCATACATACATTAGAATAAATAAAAATATATTAATAGATAAATAAAATAAAATAAATTAACTGCCTTAAATAAATATATATGTAAATTTTAGACAATAACCATTCTCATAAATAACAAACTTGTATAAGTTTATATGTCTATAAAATGTTATATATAATAATATGTATTTTTAGCTCTACACAAACTAACATATTAATTAAAAACACACTAACCACTTAGGATGTCATGTCTTCAGTAAGCTATGACTGTAGTGAAATAGTACATTCCAAATAATATCTCATAGAAAAGAGATTATAAAAATAAATTCTCATTGAACAGAGAAACAAGTGTATGGTGAACAGTGAAATTTGTCCTCATTGAAAAGAGAATATACTAGTGTAAAAATTTTTGTACATAGCTTACTGAAAAAAAAAAAGATATGATAATATACGTAAAAAATCCCACCTTTTTACTCATTCAAACATATTTTGTTGATCAATATCACCCACTAGCAAACTTACAAATTATCATATATTATATTATATTCAATTATGTATGCCATCCCCACTGTCACGACCTTAACCCAAGGTACGAGGACGTACCTCAAAAAGGTCAGGGAGGCAATGTATCCTTTACCATTACTAACCATCACCCACCACGCACGTGATCCACATGCTTGCAACAGAGCGAGACTTCCTCTTGCTTACCTTGCGTTTCCCACGATATGCACCCCTAACACAGCACATTTGAAGACAAACAAGTATAGATGCCTAGTGTCACCAGACTAACGTATCATAAATCCTTTTATTATAACTGCCCTAGTGTATTACGCATAAACTAACATAGATATAATATACCTAACAATATCCACCAATTATACAACTAACCCTTATATATCTAAACCGTCCCCAATCCATAGATTAACGAGACTAACGCCTTTGCTTACAGCAACCCTTCTAACCCTATATATTCTATGACATCCATGTAATGTTGCCAGAGCTGGAGTAGGTGAAGAACCTACTGCCAGAGGCTGGGTAGGTCACGAACCTACCGGCCGGAGGTCAGAGCTATCGTGCCCTAGGCCAAGGCCTGGCACTTATTGTATTTAGCCCCAAGGGGCATCCGATTTGTAGTTTAACATCAATGTCTTGTTTAAAATAAATAGAAAGCTCCCGCTTTGGAGTCTATCTCGCCACATTAAGACTTCCCTACGTAACCATATATAACGGTTACTAAACCATACCATAACGGTATACACTGGTGTCCAGCGGTGCTCTCACCCACACCATATTTTAACGGTTATTCAACCGTACCACACTGGTATACACTGGTATACACTGGTATACACAGGAACTGGGTTCGTAGACTGATGATCTTTCCTATCCTTGGGAATCAGATGGTCTCTGTGGTCAAGTGGGTAAAGGCTTTGTGAAGGTAATCTTAAAGGTGGCCGAAAGCAGTAGGTTCGAATCCTGCATGCGATCGTCATAAAAAGGATCAGATGTATGTATGTATGTATATATATATATGTGTGTGTGTGTGTGTGTGTGTGTGTGTGTGTGTGTGTGTGTGTGTGTGTGTGTGTGTGTGTGTGTGTGTGTGTGTGTGTGTGTGTGTGTGTGTGTGATTGACTTTTTTTCTTTTCTTTTTTCTTTTTTCTTTTTTCTTTTTTTGTCTAACGTGACCTCTCTGTGTAACAAAGTTGATGAACTCACTACTACTGTTTTGTTACTTAATGTGGGTGTAGTTGCAGTTACAGAAGCATGGCAAATAGTGCCCGAAATTTGCCAAATTGAGAACTACGTGCTTCATCATAACCTCAGAAAAGAGATGAGAGGGGGTGGGGTGGCCGTCTACTCCCTGAAAGGTTTAAATGCCTACATATATCAAAACACGTCAACTTCCCCACACATGGCGCCAACACGCTTGACCTTATTCTCAGAGACATGAGTGAACTGTACCTCCCCCCGCAACCCCTCCCCCCTGTTGGTCGGTCCACCCATACAACCATTCTGTGGTTACCGGTCGGCTCGACTTTGTTGGCATCCGGCAATGCCACCCGCCTTCACAGGCCCATGCCCGACTCACACTTGCGTGAATTTGGACAATGGATCACTCAACATCCATGGACAGAGGTGCTCGCAGTGGAGGGAGTTCAGGAGAAGTGGGACAATTATATCAATATAATTACGCAGGCCTTCCATTGTCACTTCCCTTTGAAACAAATGAAGACGCACTCAGCCGATGCCCCTTGGATTACACCCAGGATTAAGAGGCTGATTCAACAGCGTGCTAAAGCTTTTTACACTGACACAAACCTTTTTAGACAACTCCGGAACAAAGTCATAAGGGAAATAAAAAGAGCCAAAAATATGTACTACCTCAACAAGATCAAGCACTCGCAACAGAACAGCAGCATGTGGTTTAGCAGGGTCAAAAGTTTGTGTGGTATGAGGCAGGCATCCCACATCCCCCTCCTGTCACAGCTCCCACCTACCGTTGCGGTTGAGTAAGTAAAAAATCACTTTGCCTATATCTGTCAAACACTGCCCACCATTGACCTTTCTCTCCTCCCTGCCTTCCTGCCCTCCCCTTCACCACCCACAGTACATGTTTTTCAAGTTTTTAAGACGCTCGCTAGTATCAAACCGAAGATGGCATCTACACCCGTAGACTTACCTTCCAAGCTTTATCGTTAATTTGCTCGCGAACTTGCCATCCCAATCTGTTCAATAATCAACGCCTCATTTAAGAAGAGAAAATGTCCCACAGATTGGAAGACAGGTTTCATTACTCCCATCCCCAAATTTTCCAATCCCCAATCCCTTAGTGATCTCAGACCCATTACTATAACTCCCATCCCTAGTCTTATTTGTGAGGATTTTGTCTTTGAGTGGGCATACTCCAAAGTCAGCAAATTCATTGATACCCAGCAGTTTGGTAACGTGAAAACATCCTCCACCACTCACTATCTTATCAGCTTCCTTGACTTTATCTATAAAAATCTCGAGCAGCGCAAGACTTGACTTGCAGTAGTGTTCACTGATTTCAAGAAAGCCTTCGATCTTGTAGATCACACCACTATCATCACCAAAGCCATCCACCTAGGCCTCCCCACGTTCTTGGTGGCTTAGCTGTCTGACTTCCTGACGGACCGCTCTCAAGCTATCAGATATCAGGGACACGTCTCTGCAGTCCAGCATCTTTCCTGTGGGGTACCTCAGGGAACAAGAATGGGGCCACTGTGTTTCCTGATACTCATCAACGATGCCCTGGGAGATACACCGCGCAGGTGGAAATATGTTAATGACTGCACGGTGGGGATCCTTGTGTCCAACACTGACCTGAACTACGACCCACTGCAGGACACACTGGACAAATTACACACATAGGCAGTGTACAACAAAGTCTCCATCAACCACAACAAGACTGTGGTAATACATTTCCACACCTCCAACGACGTTATCCCCCCTCCCCTACTGACAATTGATGACCTCCCCCTGCAAGTGGTCCAGTCTACTAAGCTGCTGGGGATTACCTTCGACAGCAAGTTGACCTGGAAGGAGAACACCGCCAACACCATCAGGGCAGCCTCCTACAAGCTGTATATGCTGCGTCGACTGAGTTCATTAGGGGCACATGCTGAAGATCTCAAGACCATCTACACTTCCTTCATTTTACCCAAGTTGATGTACGCTTCCCCCTCTTGGGCCTCCTCTCTCACTATGACGCAGCAGCGTCAGCTTGAGAAAGTTCAGTAAAGAGCCTGTCGCACAATCCTTGGCAAAGATTACACCACCTACCAGCACGCTCTCACCACACTAGGACTACCCACCCTTGTTAACCGCTATCTTCAGAGTTTGAGGTCGTTTGCGGTCACCCTGGTCAAACATCCTCGGCACCGGAACCTACTACCTCTTCAAGTACCTCGTCCACGGTACCAGGTGAGGCACCATAATTCCATCAAGCCGATCAGAGAACGTACCGACCGGTATAAGAAGAGCCCCATACCGACATTTGTGGACTTAATCAACAGCTAGAATTAACATTATTGCACTACATATCTATTACTTAGCCTGCTGTTTTATTTGTCTAGTTTTTTAATGTTTGTAACAACGTCTTCTCACCGTCATAGTATTATATTGCTATAATCTTGTAGGGTGTATATTTTCAGCAGAAATGCTGCTATACCCAATAAACCGTAATATATATATATATATATATATATATATTGAAGTATGTAAGACAAATGAGTGGAAGGGTGGTGAGTTAAACACAAAGAACAGTTGGAGTTTTATTCACTGACGTTTCGTCCTTACCAGGACATTCTCAAAGTACATACAGTTTTAGAAAATTAACAGCTTATATAATCCATCCTTGCCGTGTTCCCCTCCCTCTATACTCTCATCCGTCCTCTAACCTTTTTTTTTTTTTTTTTTTTTTCTTCTTCTTTTTTTTCATGTGACTCCGACCATGTCACTTCTCCCTCCGTTCTCAATTGTCCTTTTTACCTCCTTGACAATCAGAGTACTTACCGCTCCTGCTAATTTTATAAACCCTTCCCTATGGTTGATGCAGGGGTGGGAAGTAATGTAGGCTGCCTCCACTATTTTTCTTTTCTTTTTCTCTAGACCTTTGTGGAGCACCTCTATCTTTTTCCAATCTGGAAGATGACCACATTGGTCTAAATGAACTACTAGCGAGTTGGAGGTTCTGTGAGCTCTGACGTCATTTTTGTGCTCATATGTCCGTAGCTCCACTGATCTTCCCGTCTCTCCATAATATCCTAACGGACAACCACCACATGGTATATTGTAAATCGCGCCCTTCTCTATATCCCATGTGTTACTGAGCGACTCTTAGATACGAGTACATTTCATTACTACAATAAACCAATTATAAATATGAAAGATTTAAACCACTTGAATCGTGTAATGCTGAAGGTAATATCCAGATTTATCGAATCTATAGTGTTTACTGGCCGCCATATGCTTCCAGGATAGGGTTTAAGAGGGCCCCACGTCTAAAAATCTTTATAAGGGTTTAGTCTAACATCCTGCCAATTCTAATGCTTTTAACCCAATTTGAACATTTATGTCGCTTATCCGCCTGACGACATCAGGCAATGCAAGATGAAATTGACATCACAAGTGAGGATATCGTTGTTACGGATGACTTAAAGGGACGTCTTGGTAAACAGAGATGGATTAAACCTTGTTGTAGGTGCTTTTCGGATTAGAGATTAAAACTGAAGATGGAAGATTATTTGATTTTTGTGTATTGGATAACCTTGCTATCATGAACACATTTTTCAAGCACAAAGAGAAACACAATAGGACGTGGTATCGTTGGAATTATAAGAAGACAAGAGTATACTAAAAAATCCATTACTGACTTAATGATAATAAACAATAAAACTATGTTTGACGATATTAAGGCAACACCATCGCTCTCATGCGACTCCGACCATAGAATGGTAATAGAAAAAAGAACAAATTTCAAGCAGCCTGCAAGTGTCAAAGGGTCAATGTGGAAACGCTTTATGACTGAAAACTTAACCCAGAAGTTGCCACAAAGCTCGATCTAAAGGTAGAAGAGAAATACGCTGAACTTGAAACAAGGGAAATAAAATAGAGAGGAATAAGTTTAAAGACGGTATTAAGAAGGCAGCAGAACTTCTACAAATAAAATCAACAGGAAGAAGAAAGATAAAAAATACCCATTGGTGGAGTGAAGAAGTAAAAGTGGCAGTAAAACAGAAAAAATAAGCTTGCGGAATTTGGATGAAAACAAGGAGTGCCCAAGGTAAGAAAGAATATGTCACGAAGAGAAATAGAGCAGAAGCTATAAAAAGAAAAGCAAAGAAGAGCAGTTGGATAAAGATTGTTAATTAGCGACATATAATTTATGATCATCACTGATCATGGAGACAGTGATAATCAGAAATTATATGCCGCTAATTAACATACAATAAAATATGTGCGGGACCCTAGAGTTGTATGGGTCACGAGTAGCGGGCTGGCAAGAATGAAGTATCATAGTCCCTTGATTTCCCCCAGTGTATATCTTTGTAGTATATTAGTATGTAGCTTGTCTGAACAAAATACCAGAAGATACCTGATGCAAAGGCGAAACATCGTTAAATGCTAGTTTTCATATCCAACCATGGACTCGTTGGAAGTATTGTATACCCTCTCCCTCCTTCAAAGAGAAAAGTTATCAGAAGAACAGAAAGTCTCAACAAGAAGAAAACTAATACCCAATTTGTTGTTATTTTATAAGAAGTATATATATATGTATATATATATATATATATATATATATATATATATATATATATATATATATCTGTGTGTGTGTGTGTGTGTGTGTGTGTGTGTGTGTGTGTGTGTGTGTGTGTGTGTGTGTGTGTGTGTGTGTGTGTGTGTGTGTGTGTGTGTGTGTGTACATACATATATACAAATATATCAAATATGTATATAAATATCCTGTGTATATATATATATATATATATATATCGATAATTTGTATGACAGTTGCATGCAGGGTTCGAACCCGCTGTACTCGGCTATCCGTAAATTACCTGTATGGTGCCCTAGACCACTACGCCACTGTGGCGTAGTGGTCTAGGGCACCGTACAGGTAATTTACGGATAGCCGAGTACAGCGGATTCGAACCCTGCATGCAACTGTCATCAAAATTATCGGTTTTGAAGTCGCTGCCAGTAGCGTATTTCTCTCATATATATATATATATATATATATTATATATATATATATATATATATTATATATATATATACATATATATATACATATGTATATATTACAAAGGATTACAAAGGCAAAGCATGCCGACAGGAGACCTTTTGATCCATATCTAGGTCGGATGCACAAAAAAAAAAAAAAAAAATCATATTAATAATAAATTAAAACTATAACAATGTAAATAACAATTAAAATACATAAATAAATGCATTGGTATAGTTGAATAACAAACAAACAGGTAAATAGTAAATGATAATCAATTGACATATAACTAATAATAAATGAAAATCAGACAGACAAATGATAACAAAACAAAAACAAATAATATAACATAAATTATAATAATTACAGCATCTTACTTAGGTATTTATCTAAATGATTCTTAAAGCTTCGAACTGAACTACATTGCACTACCTGTGCAGGAAGTTTATTCCATTCATTAACTACACGGTTGGCAAAGTTGTTTCTACCTACTTCCAAATTGAATCTATTTCCGGACAGTTTGAGACCATTGTTTCTTGTCTGATTCTCATTCAATGTGAAAATTTTGTCACTTTTGATGTTGTCAATTCCCTTTAAAATCTTAAAGACCTGTATCAAGTCACCTCTGAGTCTACGCTTTTTTAGGGAAAACAGATTCATGTGCTTAAGTCGATTTTCGTATGATTTATTTTTGATATTTGGAATCAGTTTTGTGGCTCGCCGTTGTACTTTTTCCAGTCTGTCAATGTCTTTAATGAGATTCGGTGACCATACGGAAACAGCATATTCCAAATGTGGACGAACTAACGATTTATATAGCTTGTTAATGAGTGATGGACTTTTGAAATCAAAAGATCGCGCAATCAATCCCAGAATCTTATTTGCTTTCTCAGAGGCTGAAATACACTGCTTGGATGATTTAAGGTCGTTACTGATAATTACGCCGAGATCTTTTTCACTATCCACTTTTGTTAACGAATTTCCAAATAACTTGTAATCGTACTTGCTGTTATTTTTACCTATGTGCATTACCTTGCATTTACTTGTGTTAAATTTCATTAGCCACTTTTCAGACCATTGCTGTAATTTATCTAAATCTTCTTGAATATCTAATTGGTTTGAGTGATCATTTGCCACTCCGCACAGTTTTGTATCATCAGCAAATTTGGAAACAGTAGATTTTAGTCCATGGTCTATATCATTTATATATACTATGAATAGAAGTGGCCCAAGAACGGAACCCTGAGGAACTCCACTTGCAACACTTTTCCATCCAGAAGTTTTTCCATTTAAAACAACTCTCTGTTTTCGACCTTTCAACCAATTACTAGTCCAACCAAATAGGCTACCACTTATTCCATGCAAAGCTAATTTAGTAAGTAGTCTTTCGTGTGGGACGGTATCAAAAGCTTTTGCAAAGTCTAGATATATTAAATCTATATTGTTTCTTTTGTCATAATTCGAGACAACTGTGTTGTAGAATTCGAGTAAGTTAGTCACGCAAGAACGTTTCCGTCTGAAACCATGTTGGCTATCATTTATCAAACGGTTACTTTCTAAATGATATTCGATAACATCTCTGATGATAGTTTCCATTATTTTTCCTACGATCGAAGTCAAACTAATAGGCCTATAGTTATTTGGTTTCTTTTTGTCACCTTTTTTGAATATGGGAGTAACGTTAGCTAGCTTCCATTCTCTTGGGACATCTCCGGATATGATGGATTTCTTGAAAATAATTTCTAGTGGAACAACAATCTCATTTTTCATTTCCTTTAAGATTCTTGGATGCCAACCGTCAGGCCCTGGTGTTTTATTAACTTTGAGTTTGTCTATACACCTTTTAATTGTTTCTTTTGTTATATTTACCGTAGTGAGTAAGTTTACCCCAGACTTTTCACAGGTTTCAGTTTGGAATTCACTTTGAGGTGTTTCGTTTACGAATACCGAGCTAAAATAATTGTTTAAGAGATTACACATTCCTTCATTTGAATAGTCAAGTTGACCGTCAGCAGATAATAGTGGACCAATGTGATTCCTAACAACCTTTTTATCTCTAATGTAACTATAGAATTCTTTGGGATTCTCTTTGGATTTCTCAGCGATGTTCATTTCGTATTGTCGTTTTCTTTTTCTTATTGTCTTTTTTAAATCTCTCTGTATTGATACATAACTTTCATAGTCATTAGATGCACCCGAGCACTTATATTTCTTATAAGCCTGTCTCTTTTTAGCAATACTTTTTTCAGTTTCTTTGTCGAGCCACTTTGGGCGAGCCTGATTTGGGGGACGTCTGTCCTTAAAAGGAATGTAAGTTTGAATCATCTTAGTGAGCGTATTTTGAAATATTTCCCACATCTGATCTACAGGCCTTTCGTTTAATTTTTCCTCCCAATCTGTAAGCTGAAGCTCCTGACGTAGTTCTATGAACTGAGCTTTACTGAAATCGGGTATTTTAGAAGCACAAGTATCTATTCTAAAATTGTTTAGGAGTTTGAATCTGACTAAGTTGTGATCGCTATTTGCAACAGATTCACCGACTTCTACATCAGTTGCCATGCTTTCGCGGCTAGTGATCAATAAATCGAGTAAGTTTCCATATCTTGTGGGCTCTTTTACATGCTGAATTAAGTAATTGTCACCAAGAAAATCAATCAAGCGACTACCTATATGGCCATGTTCAAGGGTCATCCAATCAATGTCAGTAAAATTGAAATCACCCATTATCAATAAATCCCGGTTGCAGAAACTAGACAGTTCTTGAAATAACAGTTTGTCGTCTGCTAATGATAATGTCTTTGGCCTATATATTACACCTATATTCATTTTTTGTCCATTTGTTTGGGTTAACTCAACCCACAAACTGTCATATGCATCCTGTTTCACTTTCTCTAAAACACAAGCATGAACATTGTTTTTAACGTACAATAGAACACCCCCACCTTTCTTGTGGTTTCTATCCTGATGAAAGTGTTTAAATCCCGCAATATTAAATTCAGCTTCGAACTCTGTACAATTTAACCATGTCTCAGTTATTCCTATCATATCGAGATTTTCGCTTTTGACATACGCCTGTATTTCTTGAAATTTGTTCCTAATACTACGAGCATTAAAGTACATAGTTTTAAGAAACTCGTGATTATTTCTTTTTGACACATTTTGAGTTTCAATATCATGTCTTATATTATCATTTTGTTTTTTATTTATGCATATATGTATGTATGTATGTATGTATTTATGTATGTATGTATATAACACTGAATGGGTCCCAGTGACTAGAGATACATCTTTATCAACCACAATGCACTTTAATTCTAAGCCATCAACATCGGAAGAATTGTGGAGGCAACATGGAGAAGTTGAAACGTGGTACGCCCGAGGACTCTAACCTACAACCAGCACGTGACCAGTGCTGTAGTGACTTAGACCATTACTCCATATATATCAGGCACGTGCCGTCAGTAATTACTCAGGGTAGGCAGTTAGTGTCCTTTATGTAGTAAACCACCATCAAAAGATTTGCCAGTATATAAAAGGATAGAAATATTTAAAAAAAAATCTACTAATTTTATTAGAACTATTTGTACAAGAAATACATTCTTCTCTCAAAAAGATGTCAGTTTTTTTCATAGAAATTGAAAGTAGGGTCTTGCTCTATTTTGTTAAGTCTTTCCTTTTCAATGGATATTAAACCAAATGAAGAAAGTATTTGATTTGTCATTCTGTTCCTAGTGTAGCTCTTGATTATATCAAAGCAGAAAGCGATATATCCACAGAAACAGTTGTAGCAGGAATTGTCAAAATTAATTGCAGCAACTTCACAGCTTCAGGGAACGTTTGGGTCAGTTCATGTTCAAATACAAAATCAAGCAAAATTTTAACTGATTTATCTCGACACACTGGTGCATTGTAAATTCCAGCTAAAACCGCTTTCAGTCTTATGATCGAAAAAGTTTCCATAGTTCTTTTCTAAACTTTCAAATGCATCCTTATCAACTTGCCAAGCAAGATTTTGATTTTTTCCGTGAACTAATGAAATTTAAGTTTTTGAAATCAGCAAATCTTGCTTTCATGTTCTTCAGTATGCCATCCAAAATTACATCAAATATTCTCATTCTTTCATCTTTAATGCTTGGATCAGAGAACATATCGAAAGATATAATCTAATTCGTGATTCATAGCATGGTTTCTCCAAGGGTAAGTCATGTGTGACTAATCTTCTATCCTTTTACACTAACATAAGAACATAAGAATAAAGGAGACTGCAAGAGACCATAAGGCCTACACTAGGCAGCACCGTATCCATCACCACCTGTCATCCCCATCCATAAAGTTGTCTAATCGTTTTCTAAAACAACTGATAGTTTCAGCGACTACTACATGGTTACTAAGTTTATTCCATTCATCGACCACCCTATTAGTAAACCAATTCTTGCCTATTTCCTTCTTAAATCTAAATTTGTCCAGTTTATACCCATTATTGCGAGTCCTGCCCTGTTGTTTTATTATAATGACCTTGTTTGCTTCACCCTTGTTATACCCTTTGATCCTCTTGAATACTTCTATTAGATCACCCCGCACTCTACGTCTTTCCAGAGAGTGTCAGTTAAGGTGCCTAAGCCTCTCTTCGTAAGGCAAGTTTCCGAGTCCATGTATCATTTTAGTCATTCTTCTCTGTACTGATTCTAGTGAATTGATGTCCATTCTGTAGGACGGAGACCAAAACTGTACCGCATAGTCAAGGATGGGTCTAACTATCGCTAGATAGAGTTTAATAATTACCTCTGCACTTCTATTCGTCACCGTCCTAGCAATGAAGCCTAATGCACTGTTAGTTTTATTTCTGGCGCTAATGCACTGCTTCCTGGTTTTGAGGTCCGGACTCACCAGAACACCCAAGTCCCTCTCGCACTGAGATTTTTCTAAAAACGTGTTATCTAAATTGTATCTATTCTCAGGGTTGTGTAGCCCTACGTTTAACACGCTACACTTAGAGATATTGAAGTTCATTTGCCATTTCACCAACCATGTTAACAAAGTATATAAGGCGTCAGATAACAATGACAATTACGATATTACTTACCTTGACTTTAGCAAAGCGATCGACAAGGTGCCACACCAGAGCCTACTAAATAAAATCAAAGCCCATGGCATAGGAGGAAAAGTGCTAGAATGGATTAGAGCTTGGATTAGTAACAGAAAACAGCGGGTCACCATAGATGGAGTAAAATCTAGGTAGGGCAATGTTACAAGTGGGG
>NW_027467741.1:587500-615000 GCF_046742065.1 Oratosquilla oratoria
TATATATATATATATATATATAGTCACAACTTTGGGTTGTGACACACGGCCTATTATTTCTTCCCAAATTCCACGTCTGTTTTCAAAACATAATTTGCAAATACTTTCGTTCAAGGACCTAGCTGTTATAGTAGGCTTTATATTTGTACTTTCGTTCCCATAAGTTTCATTTCCTCTATTCTGTGAAATTGCCAGAATTCTTAGAATCTTTATCAACTACTTGTTATTTTACTCGCCATTATTCTTATTATCTGTAACTCCAATTTGGCCATTGGTTGTGGACCATTAACGAGTTTAAAGAATTGTCTATTCATAGGATTTTCCCGCCCTTTGTACACGGTACCCATTGATGACGAAATACCGAGATGTCACGAATGTTTAAGGGTTGAACCTGGAGTATGTTAACCTTGTGAATTTATTGTTCCACCATGTAATTATATTTTGGCGTCTTTTGTACAAATTGACGTTTCAACTAAGCATCACCTTGTGAATTTGTTTCAACGGTTTGAAATTTCAATCCCTGCGCATTTGCCCCTTCTCATATAAGTTATGTAATTAGGTTAACTGCTTAGGCTAGTTAGGATTTATAATTTTCTTTCGTCTCTAGTGATTACCTTAAATGGATCGCTAGAGATGAATCGACTCCTACAGACTCATTACACACCGTACCCTTCGGAGGCAATGATTTGAAACTATAAAACTTGGCAGCATTGCGCGATTTTTCCGCCGTGCCCATCACTGACGCGTTAGTTCGACAAGAAGCTGGGGAGAGGTGGGAAGTGCCTGAGGTATTCCGCGAAGAAACTCGCATTGACCACATGTAGTGGCTGTGGGAACTTTCCATTACATTTCTGACTTACGTGAGAATAGTACTGTTGAACTGTGGTAGAGGATGTGCTTATGGCGTGTGAATCGGACTTGATCGGTCTCTTTGAGTGAATTGACTGTAGTGGCGTCATCCTGCGAACTGTGAGTCTGGTCCCATCAATCATACCCACCATGATGAGGCATTCTCATTTATCCGGCTTTATCGAACACATCCGTGAAGATTGGAAGCTATGTGACTTACTAAAGTGTTGTGTTTCATGTTTTCTAAGTGGATTAATTGTGGAATTCAGTTTGGTCTATCTGAATATGATATTTACTTATTGTGAATTATTAGTGTTTTGTCACATATTTTCTAAGTGTATTCCCTGTGGAATTCAGTTTGGTCTATCTGAATATGATATTTACTTAATGTGAATTACTAGTGTTTTGTTACATGTTTTCTAAGTGTATTCCCTGTGGAATTCAGTTTGGTCCATCTTAATATGATGTTTATTTAATGTGACTTATTAAAGTGCTGTGTTTCATGTTTTCTAAGTGGATTAACTGTGGAATTCAGTTTGGGTTATCTGAGTATGATATTTACTTAATGTGAATTATTAGAGTGTTTTGTTGTATGTTTTCTAAGTGTAATCACTGTGAAATTTATTCTATTAAATCGAATTCTTCTAGTTTATTTAATTAGCCCAGGGTTGTGGTTAGCTAAATGAGTTGAATCATTTTGTATCCCCTTTCAAATACTGAAATTTATACACGCCGCTCAGAGGGAAGCGTGTGTGGTCCCGGTCGGTGATGCAAATTTTCTGGACTTCGGCTCCCACTGTAGCTATCTACCCTCACCCGTTCCACCCCACATCCTCTCCATGCCACTGTCCAGAGATTTGCGACATATATATATATATATATATATATATATATATATATATATATGTATATATATATATATATACACATGTATATGTATGTATGTATATATATACATATGAATATATATATATATATATTCTGGTTGAAATCAACTGTACTAGTTGCTTTAACAATCTTCAAGACTGTATTCTTTAATTTGGAGAATACTTTCCTATTAGCAACTGAGAGGGACTGGAAGTAGTCATTCATGACTCTCAAAAGAATATACGCAGTGTATGCCAACTGGTATATTTTTGCATAGTAATAGTATTGAACAACTATTGACTCCACCAAAACTATAGTTTTTCGCCTCGTCGTGAGGCGTCTTCAGGGTGAGGACTGCTTTGTAGGATGCTCTGTTATGTTGAAAGGTCTTCCAACGAATAATGACCGCTGGTTGGAGGGGCTGGCTTATAAGGCTCAGCCTGCCTAGCTCAGACAGAATACTGGCCCCTCATTGGCCGAGAGGAGCAGCATGAGATTTTGTCTGGAGCCAAGGGGGTGGATTTTGTCTGGGAGCCAAGAGGGTGGGATTTTGTCTAGAAGCCAAGAGGGTGGGATTTTGTCTTGGCTCCCAGACAAAATCCTACCCTCTTGGCTCCCAGACAAAATCCCACCCTCTTGGCTTCTAGACAAAATCCCACCCTCTTGGCTCCCAGACACAATCCCACCCCCTTGGCTCCCGGACAAAATCTTATGCTGCCCCTCCCGGCTAATGAGGGGCCAGTATTCCGTCTGAGCTAGGCAGGCTGAGCCTTATAAGCTAGCCCATCCAACCAGTGGTCATTATTCGTTGGAAGACCTTTCAACATAACAGAGCATCCTACATAGCAGTCCTCACCCTGAAGACGCCTCACGACGAGGCGAAAAACTATAGTTTTGGTGGAGTCAGTAGTTGTTCAATTCTATTACTATGCAGAAATATACCAGTTGGCATACACTGCGTATATTCTTTTGAGAGTCATGAATAACTACTTTCAGTCCCTCTCAGTTGCTAATAGGAAAGTATTCTCCAAATTAAAGAATACAGTCTTGAAGATTGTTAAAGCAACTAGTGCAGTTGATTTAAACCAGAATTGCCTTAGAGAAAACCTGTGCCCCAGAAATATGTATATATATATATATATATATATATATGTATATATATATATATATATGTATATATATAATATATATTAGGGTGGTCCATAAAAATGAATTCCTGAATTCCTTTGCTCCCTGGCCTGATTCTGGTTCCATTTAGGTAGAAAACAATGTGTACAAAGTTTGAAGCCGATCAAATAATATTTAGGGGTAGCTCAACAAGTTTTTGAGATTTATCCCTGGGAGCAGATGACGAAATGTTGCATCATCTTGTATCATCCACTCAGTTCCACGCTGGTTACATTTGATTGCATTATGTTTGAACTAATTTCGTCTCTGAGAGGTGGCAAAGACATTGTACTATTATCTTTGTATGTTTATTCTTTTCAGATGGCGAAAAAACGTGGTTTTTATCTCATTGAAGAAATGTCCACCACAATTCTGGGGGCCAAGCTCCCCAGCAAGGAGCAAGTGTTAAGTGCATTTTTACATCACCATATGACATTAAACAAAGGCGTTAGTGAAAGTGCATCTATTGTAACAAGTGAAGTAGAAGCTTACTGGAAAAAGGCCAGGCTTCCTGTTCAAAGGAATGACAAAATTCAAGAAAAAGTAAAGAAATTGTTCAAAGGGAGAGGAGGAAAACAATAGGCAAATGAAAAAGAATTCCAGGTTGCAATGAAAAACCTATTTGATGTGGCGCATGCCAATGCAATGTCTTTAATTCGTATTCAAGAAGACAAAGAATTCTTAATAGCGAAACGAGAACCAGGGCGCCGCGGCTCAATGGGCGCGATGGACAAGAAACTGGACAACATGGAAGCAAGATCGCAACAGCGAGAAGAACAACTGAAAAGGCGCAGACAAAAACATGTTGCCGAAGCCGAGGCAACTACAAGCCAAGTTCAGCTGGAAGGATCTTCCTCTGCAGAGTCACGTGAAGACTCGTCGACATCTGCGGATTCAGATAACGGACAGAAGAAAACAACTCCACAAACGAAGTGGTTTCGACCTAACAATGTCTGGACCCCAGAGCTTACAGCAGCCCTGGATCGGACAGGGACAACGGATCGCAATGCTCTGTTTGTGGTAGCTGAAACCGCCAGAAGTCTGAGACATGATCCTGGCGAGCTCAATATCAGCCGCTCCAGCGTCAAGCGCCATAGGGAAAAGCACCGTCAGCAACAATGGACGGACCTGCACAACGCATTCAAAGCCGAAGGCAAAACATGCATTGTGCATTGGGAAAGCAAGTTATTGCCGTCTCTCCTCTGTTCAACCACATCCGTTGAGCGCCTTCCAGTTTTGATAACGGCTGTCTCCACTGGAGAAACACAACTTCTTGGTGTACCAAAACTGACATCAGGAACGGGCGAAAATCAAGCTGCAGCAGTTTATGAACTGTTACAGGAATGGTGTTTGGATGAAAAGGTTGCAGGCTTCTGCTTTGATACAACTGCATCGAACACGGGACGTCGAGCAGGAGCGTGCATTCTTCTAGAACAGAGACTCCGTCGCACAGTCTTAATGCAGACCCAGAAGACTGGGAAGAGAATGCATCATTCAAAGAAGGTCTGAAGAAAGTAAAAAATCTTTCAGTGATCAACGATGTGGCTGAGCGAGGGGTCAAACTCATTGAGGAATTCAACGGCCGTCACGCCACAAAAGAAGAGCAACTCCAGTTCCTTCTGGGTGTTGTCTCGCAACAACGTAAAATGTTCCCCACATCGTCAAAGTCCTTACTAGCATCTGGGCCACATTGAGTGCTTGGCAAGCATGATACCCCCGTCTATGAGCGGATAATACCCAGTGGTCTGACGAACCCTGGGGGGGATCCAGGGGCCTGCTGGATAGGGACCTTGAGCCACCCCCAAATATTATCTGATTGGCTTCAAACTTTGAACACATTGTTTTCTACATAAATGGAACCAGAATCGGGCCAGGGAGCAAAGAAATTCCTACTTTTATTTTTCACCTCTATGGCAGTGGACCATCCTAATATATATGTATATATACATATGTGTGTGTGCCTGTGTATGTGTTTATTTACCTAGTTGCATCTTACGGGAAGGGGAGCTATGATCGTTGAGTCCATTCTTTGTATCTCGCAGTGTCTAGTTTGATCTTAAATTTGTGTATAGTTATTGCACACACTATGGTTTTATCCAGTTTGTTCCAGATATCCACCATAGTGTGGAAAGCTGTTCTTTTTCAGGTCTCTTCTATAACTATCCTCTTTAAACTTCTTAACATGTTCTCACACCTTTCTCACCATACACCAGATAGGGCGTTGCCCTGTCAGCGGTGATGCCTCACGAAGTCTCTCCACAAGGCCGTATCTGCATACAGCTGCACTCTCTCCACTTCCTCCATAGTTCTTCCTCTTGACTCTATGGCTTGTCTGATACCGTCTCTCCATCTCTTCCTGAGTCTACCTGTTGGTCGCTTTCCTTGTGGCTGCCACTGGTAGTATTTGAATGGGTACTGTTGCTCATTCATCCTCATGACGTGTCCAAACCATCTTAATTGGCTTTTCTCTACATATTCTAATATAGGCTCTATTTCCAGCTCTCTTCTTATTTCTTTATTTCTTATTTTGGCACACCTTGTTACACATTTTATTATTCGCAGTACTCTCATCTCTGCTGCGTGTATCTTACTTTTCAGCCTTTCTGTCAATGTCCATGTTTCTGACCCATGTGTTAGAACTGGTCTTAAAATGGTTTTGTAAATTGTTATCTTAACCTGCCAGGGTATAAGTTTTTCTCGCATCAGTGGATATAGCGTTCTTAAGTTATTTGTATGGCACTGTATTCTATTAAATATTTCTTTTTCCATTTGACACCTTTCATCTATCTTTACTCCTAGGTATTTAAATTCTTCAACTAATTTCAGTTTTTTGCCTTCCAAGCATATTTCTATCTCTTCTTTTTGCCTTGCGACCATCATTACTTCTGTTTTCATTTGTATTTATTTTCATTTTCACTCTTTTCAATGCACTGTTCCAAGCAGTTAATGCATTTTGAAGTTCAATGGGGTTGTTTGCAACCAGTACAATATCATCTGCGTATGCCAATGTGATAACTCCTTCTCCAGATCTCAACTTTTTCATACATCTGTCCATAAAAAGTACAAAAAGCAATGGAGATATAACCCTACCTTGTCTTACTCCAGAATTTACATCAAACCAGTTATCCTCGCGAGTTTGTGTTCTTACAGCGCTGGTACATTTACTATATAGACTTTTGATTGCTCTAACAAGTAATTTATCTACACCATATATAGAGTCTTCCAATGTGTCCCAAATCATCTTCCTTGGTAGCCTGTCAAAGGCTTTTTCCAAGTCAACAAACGCTATACACACTGGTTGATCCCATTCCCATCTCTTCTCCATCAGCATTTTCAAGGAGAAAATTGCATCTGTTGTACCTCTCTCAGGTCTAAATCCATAATGTCCCTCCTCTAATTTTTCTTCTACTCTTAGCTTTCTTTCAAGTATTCTTTCATATATCTTCTCCACATGTGATAATAAGGAAATTCCTCTCCAATTTTTGCATTCTGACTTGTCGCCTTTCTTTGGTATTTTACATATAATGGCTTTCCCCCAATCCTCTGGTACTCTACCTTCACACCAAGCTACATTAAAAATTCTCGTTAACCACTCGACTGTGTTTTCATTTCCTTTTAGCAGCTCTACAGGTATGCCATCGCATCCAGGACTTTTTCCATTTTTCATTTTACTGATGGCAACTCTAGTTTCTTCGATAGATATTTCGTGGTAGTAGTTTAGTCTCAGGCTGGTGTTTTCACACTCGTCGTCTAATTTTTGAGGATTCAATAAATCTGAGAAATATTCTCTCCATCTTTCATCTACTTCGTTCTCATCTGTTAGTAACACTCCGTCTTTATTCTTAATTGTATTTACTACTGTTTCTTCGCCCCTTTTATAACTCTTCGCCAGACTATATATGAACTTCCTAGTTCCCAGCAGATTCTCTTCAAGCTCTTTTCCCAATTTCTTCCAAGAATCTCTCTTGGCACTTGCTTTTACTGTCTCAGCTTCGTTTCTTGCTATTTCGTATTCCAGCCTATTTTCGGGTTCCGTCTTATCCATCTTCTAAGTGACTGACTCTTCTTTTTAACAACATCTCTGACTTCATCCGTCCATCATATAGTTTTCTTTTTCCTTGCACCATTAATTTTCTTGGTCTCCAGGACCTCTTTTGCTATTTTTGTAATCTTATCCTTCATGTCTATCCATTCCCCCTTGTATTTCTCTTATCCCAATTTAATAAGTCCTCCCTACCAAGGACTTCTGTGCTTTTCATGATTCTGTAAATGGTCAGCAGGTCGCCTCCTTCTCTTCTTTGTTCCAATGTCGGTAATTTAGATTTAGCCAGTCTCTCCTCATATGACAGGTTTGAAAGTGTTGGGGCCATTTTCGTGGTTCCTCTCTGAACTTGTTTAATTTTCTTTATATTCTTTTTAGTACTGGGTGACTATAGTGTTGAAGCATACTCTAGTCTAAACCTTATTAGTGTGACTAGTATTTTTTTTTTTTAATATTTCTTCGTTTAAATAGGTAAAAGCCACCTTTTTTATCTTAACAAAACAAATGGAACACAAACTCTTTAGTTTTGAGAATACAATATTGAGGCAATTTACATTTTAGTATTTCTTTTACCTACGTGATTCATTCATTAACTCTCTTTTACCATCCACCGGTCGAAATTAGGTTATCAGATGGTCACTTTTACCTATAGGGCAAAGATATTTCAATGAACCAGTTATGTCTGCTCTTTCGTCTTCAGCAGATCCTCGTGGGAAAGTTTCTCCTTCTACCCGAATCACCTCTTCTATCCATTGGCTCATTGTGTCTTCTATTGCGGTTATCAACAAAGCTTTTTCCCAGGTTTACCTTCCTGCCATTTCTTAAAACAGTCACCACCCCTCCATTTATCTTATCTCCTCTGTCCCTCTTCCAGGTGGCGTATCTATTATTCCCCAACTGTAGATCAACATATTAAGATCGTTTACCAACACGTCATACTTTGTATCCAACTAGGTCGACAGTAAACAATTTACATTAAAATAGGATAATTTTAGTTTTCTTCCAGTATTTCTTGTGTTATATTGTTACCCTGTCTTTTTCAAAACCATCTCCTCATACAGATTAAGGACCCTCTCAAAAAAAAAAAAAAAAAAAGATCTTCCATCTTCATTAAATTTTTGTCCTTGTCCTTAATCTTTAGTTACATTTTTCCTAATTCAACTATTTCAAACTTTCTAGACGCTGATTACTTCATTTACGGATTAACTTTATTTTCATTTGATGTAAGCTATAATACTTACTCGTATAACATAACATAAGAACATAAGAATAAAGGAGACTGCAAGAGACCATAAGGCCTACACTAGGCAGCTCCGTATCCATCACCACCTGTCATCCCCATCCATAAAATTGTTTAATCGTTTTTTAAAACAACTGATAGTTTCAGCGCTTACTACATGGTTACTAAGTTTATTCCATTCATCGACCACCCTATTAGTAAACCAATTCTTGCCTATTTCCTTCTTAAATCTAAATTTGTTCAGTTTATACCCATTACTGCGAGTCCTGCCCTGTTGTTTTATTATGATGACCTTGTTTGCATCACCCTTGTTATAGCCTTTGATCCACTTGAACACTTCTATTAGATCATCCCGCACTCTGCGTCTTTCCAGAGAGTGTAAGTTATAGGTGCCTAAGCCTCTCTTCGTAAGGCAAATTTCCGAGTCCATGTATCATTTTGGTCATTTTTCTCTGTAGTGATTTTATATCAACATAACCTAAACACATCATCAGTTGCAACCATTTGTTTCTCATAATCATGGAAATAATTTCATCAGCACTTTGAATCTCATGTTCCTGAGGCATATTCCGTGAAGTAATATGACCTTTCCGCCAGTCAAAGATAATAATACATCTTGACTTATCGACATATCTAACAAGATATTCCCTGTTCTTCATATCGTTCACTAATTCATCTAATTTGATGTTTTCTTATATTTTCTGCTGCTCCATAATCTCTTTAAAATTTACTGCATCCTTCTATTGATCAAATAACCAGCCTTCTCGTACTCTCAACAGTTCACTGACGTTATCCTCATTTGATTCTATACTGGCCTCGATTGCTTTTATGGCATTGAGATGATTGAGTCTCACACTTGTCAAGATCTATTTTTTCCTTTTAACCTCATCAACTTCTGCTTACTTAAATACTTATTTTTTTCTTGTTCAACCATTTGATCTAGGTTATGAAACTTTGATTCATGGAAAAAGAGTAACCTCAATCGTTTCAACTAAATTGTAAATACACTTAATTGGAAGCAATCTCCTTCTTTTATTTTGATCTCAGTATCATCTTTATTAATTTCCCAAGTGAAAGTGTTCACTTTGAATTGTAGAAAAAAAAAATCAAAATTTACCATTTGTAGTGTAAAAGAATCAACTCTGTAATGTATTTTTTACTTCATTTACTTCATAGCTTCAGCCACAGCGGAGGAATATATATATATATATATATATATACATATATACACATATATATACATATACATATATACATATATATATATACATATACATATACATATATACATATATGTACATATATATATATACACATATATATATATATACATATACATATATATATGCAAAGAAATCACAAAACACACGTGATAAAATATTTTTGCAGAAACCACCGGGAAATTGAAAAAACAGATACCGAACGTTTTCGTCTATTTAGACATTTTCAAAGGTACAAAAAAAAGCAATACAGAAAGAAACAATAAATACATAAGAAGACAAGGATACTCGGAGAGGTCCCATGTTACATTTTATCACACACAATTTTGTCAATAATAAAATTGTCCAATTTAAATAAACCCAAACTCAAGTTCATGTTATTTCCAAAATTTCTTTTTATAAAACAAGATTCAATAATATTTCTTTCTATAATATTATTACAAGAAGTAATTATTTTAGAATTTCCCCAGTCAATATTATGACCATAATCCCTTTGGTGGACAAATAATCCACTGGACACTTGCCCCGTTCTAATACTATATTTATGTTGGCCTATTCTTTTTTCTAAGCCTTTGCCTGTTTGGCCTATATAAATAAAATCACAATTTTTACATGGTATATTATAAATACATCCTTCTTTACTTCTTGGGGAATTTTTAATTAACAGACTCTTAATGTTGTTATTATTTTTTAATACTATCTGAATACCAAATTTTTCAAAAATGCTAGGAAGATGGATTAAATTTTCGTGGTACGGAATTGTTAGCATATTTTTATAATTAAATTGTTTGACCTGCGACGTATTAAGAAAACATTTCCTAGCTTTGATTTTTGTTTTATCAATAAGATGTTTTGGATATTTTAAATTTTCTCCAATGTCATAGATGAATTGTATTTCTTGATCCAAGAACTCAGGGGAACAAATTCTATAAGCTCTCAGGAACATTGAAGAAAAAACTGACAGCTTGGATTTTTGACTGTGATACGAGTAAAAATGAATGTACGAGAGGACATTGGTCGGCTTCCTGTAAACGTCAAATTTAAAGTATCTTCCACATCGGTAAATATTTACATCTAAAAATGGTAACATATTATTTTCTTCAACCTCTACTGTGAATTTAATGGAATGCACCAAATTATTTAAATCTGACAAAAAAGTATCCAAATATTGATCATTAGGCCAAATGCATAATATGTCGTCAACATACCTGTACCAAACTGCATTAATTGGAAGAATGTTTGGTAATAACTCTCTTTCAAAAAACTCCATATACAAATTGCTAAGAATTGGAGACAGACAGTTCCCCATGGCCATACCAAATGTTTGAGTATAAAAGTTTCCATTAAATTCAAACTTAGAATCTATTACACATAATTTGATTAAACTAATAATAGTATGAGCAGGGAGTGTAAAGTCATGTTTCTTTAATTCTTTTTCTAGAAATCCTAACAAATCTAAAACCGGGACTCGGGTGAATAAACTTTTAATATCGAAACTAACCAACTTAAAATCAAATGTGATATTATGTCCAAGCAGCTTTTCGGTTAAGTCAACATTATCTTTGATATGAGAGTGGGAAATTGTCCCAACAAGAGGACTAAGAAGAGACACTAACCATTTTGACAACTTATATGTGCAAGACCCAATAGAACAAGTAATGGGCCTAACTGGATTATTAACTTTATGAGTTTTAATTAGACCATACATGTATGGAAGTGACGGAGATATAGTAACACATTTTTTTATCAGTTCGTCGTTACCTTTTAAAATTGTTTTAAGCTTCTTATTAAATTCACTATTAACATTTTCTAGAGGGTTCTTGCTCAATTTAACATATGTCTCTTCATCACTTAGTAATATTTCCATTTTTTCTAAGTAATCCTTTTTGTTCATGATGACTAAGCAATTACTTTTATCCGCCTTTGTGATGTGTAAATCTTTATCCTTCTTTAAATTATTAAAAGTAGTGAAGAAACGTTTAGGAACACTTGGAGGGCATGGCGTGGATAAAGCATGGTACACAAAACCCTTACAAATATTAATATCTTGATTTGAAACATCACTATATTTTTCCAAATTGCAAAAACTCTTAGCAATATCTACATAGTTCACCTGCTGATTATTGGCAACGAATTTCAAACCATATCCTAGAGCACATTTCGCGTCGTCACTCAAAGGTTTGTCCGATAAATTAAGAACAAAATTAGGGTTGGCATCCTTATTCCAACCACTATTATTAATCAAATTTTTCAACTTCTTATTGAGTTTAACATCTACTTTATGGCAAACGAACCTTAACTTAGCATATATGTAATCTAATAATTTCACCTCCCACGAACCTTCCACAGAGTCCTTATGGCTATGCCTTTGCCTAATGTTTTAGTGCTCTGGTGGCATAATCAGAAGAGTGTTAGTCTCGCATTCGCTTAGTCGTGGCGTTCGAATCCCACACTTCTCTCTAATTCCCAACAGTGACTGTTACATGCTCCAACAGTTCAAGGGCATAGGGTAAAAGTAGTGGCTTCAGCTGTAGCTACTCAGCGCCCCATGGCGTAGGCTCCTCACGACCACCATCCTGTGTACTCCACGTCATTCCTTGTGTCAACCCCATGATTCCTTTCCCAGTACGTGTGTGCGTGTTAGTGTGTGTGTGTGTTTGTGTGTATGTTTGTGTGTGTGTGTGTGTGTGTGTGCGCGCGTGCGTGCTTGTGTGTGTGTGTGTGTGTGTGTGTGTGTGTGTGTGTGTGTGTGTGTGTGTGTGTGTGTGTGTGTGTGTGTGTGTGTGTGTGTGTGTGTGTGTGTGTGTGTGTGTGTGTGTGTGTGTGTGTATGTATTTACCTAGTTGTATTTACCTAGTTGTATTACACGGGAAGGGAGCTATGCTTGTAGTGACCCATCTTTGTATCTTTCAGCATCAAGTTTTTTCTTAAAATCTTGAATAGTATTTGCACACACTGTTTCTTTATCTAAGTTATTCCATATATCCATATTTAACTTCACTGCTCCAAAGTTCCTTGGTCTTGCTAGAGATGAAAAAGTAAAGAAAATAAGATATCCTCCGTCTTTCAAATAACTTAAAATTACGCCAAGTCAGTTAAAATGGATTCTCGCTCCGACCAAATATGTCTATCCAGGGAAGTTCCCCCACCTCAAAAACCACGAGGAGACCTTCTCACACCGTCCTGCAGCTGGTTTCAGACCAACCAACAACAACAGCAACGATAGGATGCATCCCCATTCCGAAGGCTACTCGTGCACAAGGGTCAAACTTCATCAAGACAAAACGCAATGTGCGACTTAAATGGCTAACTCCCACGTCAGAATGACCTAGAGCATATGCTAACCATGACAGACTCAGGGTAATAAGAACGCAAAAATAGCCTCTATGCCTGGTCGTAGGTCAGCTCGAAGTATGAATAAGACATCTACAGACCCTGCCCATCACATCGCCTAGAAAATGGAATCAGGAAGTTCCAAAACGTCGACAACAATTGGAGAATTATTATGACACGTCAACTCCGAAGATAAAAGATTGTGCGTTTTCTTTCAAACTACCAATTAATCAAATTTCACCCCCATTTTAAACCTATTTATTTTTAATTAATTATAAACATACCTCAAGCTACCTTTAAAAAACTATCCCTCATATTCTAACAATATAAATATTTAATTTCTAGAAACAACCCACTGAAGACAACTACCCCCATCATCCAGCCAACTTTCTTCCCCTGGAAGGATAAAGATAAGATAATTCTAACTTTCACATTCTGCTATTTTAATTCGTAAACACTGAATTTATTTTTCATCATTACCATTTTTATAACTTATAATATTGTTACGTTATAATCATTATGTTTAATAATTATTTTATTGTTTTTAGAAATTATATCTAATTTCCACTATTTCACACAATACCCGATCACAGTCGGTTGTCCGAAACCTGCTTACGTCCAAAGACGCAGCACTAATAAACCAGGATAACATACCGGAGAACACCACAGTGAGAGAGAGGCCCAGAAAGTAGACATTGACAAAAATTACACGTTCCCATCTAAATACATCCTTGACATAATAGACAAGTGCAGGATAGATAGATTCAGCAAAGCCCAATCAGCCAGGATAAATACAATCTTTTCCATAAACAACACACCGACTCACCCTAACCCCCATAACACAAAAGCACCATTTAACAACCACCTTGGCACCACCTGGTGTGATTTTCACAAATCTAATTCCCACAATACTCAGGCCTGCATACAACTCTCAAGGCAAAATACAATGTGTTCCATTCACAACACATCTTCACACTCAGATGCAGATTGCAGAGCCCAACAATCAATCAGGACCCCCTACATACAATATGCAATACAACCAACAACTCCTACAACCACTCAGCTAACGTGGGTAGCAACCAGGCAAGACCCCACAGGTCATCAGGCAACCAAAGTCATACATACCGTACCTTACACAACTCCTATAACCATTCAGATAGAAACTGCAACCAACAAAACCACCAAACCATTTCCAGACCCAACATCCAAATCAGACAATGTTCAGTCCACAATACATTCTCCCACTCGGACAGCGAGTGCCGTGCTCAAAACCCCCATCAAATAAAACCCACACTAAGAAGACAATCACCATCTCCCACGCTACGACCACACCCCCTCAACCAATAACAAAGACGCTCCTCAACTTAGAACAGGAACTAACAAACAAATAACACCACACACACACACACACACACACACAAACACACACACACACACACACACACACACACACACACACACACACACACACACACACAACTCACACATACAATACAGGCAGTCGGGGAAATACAAACCAGCCTCCAGCGGCAGGACTACATAACGCCACTCATAGGTGAACCAATAGCCCTGTGATTCATGGGTACAGTAGAGAACATCCTATGCATATTCCTAGTAGGCACTGGCACAAAGATAAGTATACTTTCACAGTTCATATCTGCACATTTTGTTGACGACTACCCCGACGATATACCATACCTTAGAGGGCCATGCTAGATGGCGCTTACCTCGACATCACTTCAACTATAAAACCACCCATAACCATCGTAAATATTCCATTCCCACCCACTACTTTCGGGATCCTTGAATGTGATGGCATTTTAGGTCTAGAATTCTTAGCCAATTACAATAAATACAAATCCTGCTAGGATCAAGTTAGGTAACATTGAAATTCCCTCATCACCTAACCCGACGCTTTTAGGCGCCTTGGTTAGCACACTCAGTAACCACCCCCAGCCCCCACCTCACCCTACCAGAGCTTTACAGCATTTTCCTTGCAACCAAGTTTGCCCACCTCAGCATTTGCTGACATCAACACCGCACAGGATGCTGTCGCAAACCCCTGAGTCAACATCAGGCGATACCTCCTACATTACGACACCTTTCCCCACCCACGCAGGAATGCCAAGTCAGACAACACCACTCCACAATCTCCTCCCTCCCTCAACACACGGTTTCTCACCAACACCAAAGTGACGATCTTACCTGGCGAAAGCAGAGTTATAACCACAACCATACCTGGTGCACTTCCAGACCAAAACATAATAGTTTTACCAGACAAATTTAGGGGAAAGAATCTCCACATTCCTGCTGTATAGAATAGAGTTAAGCAAGGTAAAGTAGCACTAATTTTACTAGAGAACATCTCACATACCCGAGTCATATTGAAGAAACAAACACAGATAGCTATGGCTCAACTATACAAAAACCCCATTAAGGAAGTACACACCACATTTTTCAACACCATCACCACCATGACAACACCCCAATCCCTCTTGAAGATATCCCAGTCGTAGACTTCTAAGAAGCCAAAAAGAGACGCTCCTCAACTATATATATATATATATATATATATATATATGTATATATATACATATATATATATGTATATATATATATTTATATAATATATATACATACATATGTGTATGTATATATATATATATATGTGTGTGTGTGTGTGTGTGTGTGTGTGTGTGTGTGTGTGTGTGTGTGTGTGTGTGTGTGTGTGTGTGTACATACATATATATATATATATATATATATATATATATATATAAATATTCAACCACGTTACCTTTTCACTTTTAATTCCATGTCATCACGATCGAGACACAATGCGCTCGATCCCAGCTCAATCGTTCCAAAGTGAACAGTGACTAACCACTGCGCCATCAAGAGAGATATAAGTTGGCGCCAATCCATCTCCATCACACTCCTCTCCCCTCCACGCTCTTCCCTCCCTCTCATCTTGGCACATTCTGGATATCGAGTCGTCCCTGCATCTTGTCCACCGCCCTGGGTCAGAAGCAGTGCCACAAGACATAGCACGTCCACATCAAGGCCATCTCCGTCCCCTCACGTAGAAAAGGAGAAGACGGGGAGAAATCCCTTCGGGCTGCATCAATTTTTTCTCACACATACACCCACTCCCCCCAACCCCCACCCATTCCACCTCATGCATCAAAACATCATCCATATACAACCATTTTTCATTCACCCCTGTCTTTTGTCCTCTCCCGTCCTTCCCCAACAGCGATTTCCCTCTTCCCCAAAGCCCCTTTCACCCCATCTCATCCTAGGTCACCCCCTCATGTTCACTCCTTCCACACCTCTTTTACTAGTCTTTCTTCACTCATTCTCTCCATGTGTCCGAACCATCCCAATACTCTTTTATCCACCCTATCTCCCAGATCCCTTTCCACCATCTCTCCTCCTCACCTCCTCATTTCTCACTCTATTCAGCCTAGTAACCCCTATCATACTTCTCAGAAACCTCATCTCAAACAAATTCAAACTCCTTTTCTCTTCCTCTCTTATATTGTATGTTTCTACCCCATAGAGTGCTGTTGGTACAATCATTCCTTCATATAATCTCCTCTTTGCATCCATTCCCAAATGTCTATTTCTCATTACACTTTTTAATCCCCCAAGGCATTTACTCGCTTCTCTCAATCTACAATCTACCTCCATTTCCACTCCTCCCTTTCCTGCCACGTTTGCACCCAAGTATCTTAAAGTATCCAATTCCTCCAGTCTTTCTCCCTTAATACTTACTTCCAGTCTGCTGCCACTTTTACCCCTTGTACATCTCATCACCTTACTTTTACCCACATTTATCCTCAACTTCCTTCTTTCACACACTTTCCCAAACACTACCACTAACTTCCTCAATCCCTCTGCTGATCCTACCACAAGCTCATTGTCGTCAGCAAACAACAACTGGCTTATCTCCCACTTTTCTCCATTTTCTTTATCCATCTCCAATCCCCTACCAACTACCCTTGCATTTATCTCTCGCACCACCCATCCATATATTAGTTAAACAGCCAGGGTGACATAACATATCCCTGACGAAGCCCCGCCTTTACCTCAAACCACTCACTCTCTCCATTTGTAATCCTGACACATGCTCTACTACTCTCATAAAAACTCTTGACAGCTCCTAAAAGCTTTCCTCCTATCCCATATATCTGCAATACCTTCCACAGTGCCTTCCTGTCTACCTTATCATAACCCTCTTCCAGATCCATAAAAGCCCAAAAAAGCACCCTTACCTTTTCCTATAGGTTTCTCACATATCTGTCTTACCACAAACATCTGAACAACGTAACCTCTACCTGTCCTAAACCCACACTGTTCCTCACCAATTACTCCCTCTGTTCCTCTCCTAATCCTCTCAATCAAGACCCTCCCATAAGCCTTCCCAACTACACTTAATAAGCTAATCCCTCTGAAACTACTACACTCACACTTGTCCCCGTTCCCCTTGTAAAGTGAAACTATACAGGCACTCCTTCAGTCCTCCGCCACTCTATCCTCTCTTAAACAGACATTAAATAACCTCACCAGCCATTCCATCATAAATGTATCTCCTTTTTTCAGACATTCTGAATGACATCCATCCATACTAGGTGCCTTACCTGCTCTCATCATCTTAACAACTGCCTTCACTTCATCCTTCCTTATTTCTCCTCCATCTTCCTCACTCATCACGGTCATTTTCTTAGCACTCCCCACTGCAACTACCTTTCCCTCCCTATTCTCCTTCATATTTAGCAACTCTCTAAAATACTCTTCCCATCTCGCTCTTACTGCTTTCTCTTCCACTATCATCTCTCCATCCGCATCCTTTACCCTTTCTTCTCTACTTGATTCACCTCCTCTTCCTCTCTTATTTTCCTTCCAAAACATCTTTTTATAACTCTAAAAAATTTCTGTCATACTCTTACCCCATTTCACATCTGCTCTCCTCTTTGCCTCCTTTATCCTATGCTTTACTTCTCTTCTCTTTTCTTTGTGCCTCTCATAAGATTCCTTCGTCCTATTTTGTAACCAATCTGTGAAAGCTCGCTTCTTCTATTCTACAATCTTCTTTGCTTCCTCATCCCACCACTCACTACCTTCCTTCTATTTCCTCCTGTCCTTCTTGTTCCACACACCATCTTTGCACACCTTGTGACGCTGGGGTCACGGAGCAAACTAATTCTTAAGCTGAGGTCACGGAGCAGACTGAGCTGAGCTGAGCTGAAGCGCCTCGGAACCTGGACGGATATGTTGTTGATGACTCGGAAATGAATAATGGACGTCTGAATTGGAGATCCAATATAAAAATTGGAACTTGGAATGTAAAGTCTTTATATATGGTTGGCCAAACTAAAGCATTGGTAACAGAAATGGATAAATATAACATTGATATAATTGCAGTACAATAAACCAGATGGTTAGGAAGTGGTGAGTGTGATCTTGGTAAACACATTATACTGTACAGTGGGAGAGCAGACCAAAGACATGAGGAGGGGGTAGGTATATGTATGACAAAGAAAACAAGAGAATCACTAATAGAGTATAAACCAATCAGTGAAAGGATAATGAGTATAAGATTAAGGGGGAAATGGTTTAATGTGACCCTAATATGCGTATACGCACTAACTGAAGAAAAAGAGGAAAGAATAAAGGATGAATTCTATGAGGAATTACAGATGATCATGGACAACACAAGTAAGCATGATGTAATGATAATTTTGGGTGATCTAAATGCCAAGATAGGACAGGAAGTTGAGGCTTTCGGACCATCAATAGGAAAAGAAAGCCTCCATGAAGAAACCAATGATAATGGGACAAGGCTAGCATCACTTGCCTTAAGTAATAATCTAGTCATAGGAGGAACATACTTTCAACATAAGAACATACATAAAGAGACAGGGTATCGCCAGATGGACGTACTAGAAACCAAATTGACCATATAATAATCAATAGAAAACACAGAAATGCATTGCAGGATGTAAAAAGCTACAGAGGAGCGGATTGCAACATTGACCACTTCCTGGTTCTGGGAAGCATTAGAGCTAAACTATCAATAAAGAAATCGACACCAGGGGAAAAGAGGAAAATATTTTATTTAGAAAGACTGAAGGAACCAGAAGTAAAGGATAATTTTCAGCTGAAATTAATCAATAGGTTCAGAATATTGGATATTTTAGAAGAAGAAACAGAAGAGAAAAGTGTAAATCAGAACTGGGAAGACATGTCAAACATAGTAAGAGAAGTGGCCGAGCAGGAAATTGGTTTCGCACCTAAAGAAAGAAGGAATCATTGGTTTGATAATGAATGTAAGGCAGCACTAGAAGAAAGGAATAGAGCAAGGCAACGGGTAATAGGACAACAAAGTAACGAGGTACAGAGAGAGAATTACAGACTAAAGAAAATAGAGGCAAAAAGGATATTAAGAAGAAAAAAGAGACAAGCTTTTCATAAGGAAGTAGAGAATATTGAAAGAAATAGGCATGGAGGAAAAATAAGACAATTTTATCAGGGAGTCAAAAGAATAAGAACTGGGTACCAAGCTAGAGAGAGAATGATAAGAAATAAGAATGGAGAAATAATAGCAGGAGAGGCAGAAGTGATGGAAATATGGAAGGAACACTTTGAAGAATTATTAAATCCGCCAACGGAAAACAACCCAAACAACAATGATAATCGAAATATCCAAGGACCAGAAGAAATGATGTCCGAAATATCTTTGGAGGAAGTTAAACGAACAGTTAAACATTTAAGAAACAATAAAAGCCCTGGCAAAGACGGAATACCATCAGAAATATAGAAAGGAGGGGGAGAATTTTTAACGAAAAAACTACACCGACTGATGAAAGTAATTTGGGCAAAAGAAAGCATACCAGATAGCTGGAGAGAGGGAATAATCGTCCCAATACACAAAAAATATGGTTTTGTTAGAGTGCACAAACTATAGAGGAATAAGCTTACTATCAACTGCATATAAAGTTTTCACCAAGATATTGTATAACAGAATGGAAGAATACATGGAGCATAAAGTAGGAGAGTACCAATGCGGCTTTAGAAGAGGGAGGTCAACAACAGATCAAATTTTTGTTGTAAGAACTTATAGAAAAGTATTGGGAATATGATGGGAACAACTACACCTGTTCATCGATTTTAAACAGGCTTATGATAGAGTGAGCAGAACATCTCTGTGGAAAATAATGGAAGAATTAGGAATACCACACAAGTACATCAGATTAACAAAAGCATGCTATGAAAACACAAATAGCGTAGTGAGATGTGGGAGTAAAACTACATCACCTTTTCAGATAGGAGATGGCTTAAAACAAGGATGCATACTCTTACCACTGTTATTTAATCTGGCAATGGAAAAAATAATTAGAGTTAGTATGAATAGGAGAGACGAAGGAGTAAAATTGGAAGATATAACCATAAAACTATTAGCATATACTGACGACATTGACATCATGATAGAGAATCAAACAGAAATGGAAAACCTGGCGGCGCTCTTTAAAGAAGCTGCAGAAAGTGTTGGACTCAAGATCAATGAAAGCAAGACAAAGATAATGAAGGTAGCAAGAGAGTCAAATCTGCCAGAAATGGTACAGATTGCGGGGATGGACATAGAGAGTGTTAAAGATTTTAAATACTTAAGAGTAAAAGTGACCAATGACGGAAGAATGAAACAGGAAGTGGAAGCCAGAATCGGAGCAGGAAATCGATGTTACTACAGCCTAATAGAATTGTTTAAAAAAGGTCAATATCAAGAACAACAAAACTGAGACTGTACAACTCAATAGTGAGACCAGTCATACTGTACGGCTGCGAAACATGGGCCCTTACAAAAGCTATGGAGAAGAAATTTGAAGTTCTTGAAAATAAGATTTTACGGAGAATTTTAGGACCCGTGTATGACAACCAAATGCAAGAATGGAGAATAAGACACAACTGGGAAATTCGAGAACAAACAAAACAACCCCATATTAAAAATGTAATAAGATTAAAAAGATTGAAATGGGCAGGACATGTCGCAAGGTTGCAAGAAGATAGATGGCCAAAGAAAGTGCTCAATAGTGGAGTGCGTGGAAGGCGACCACTTGGTCGACCTAAAAAAGACTGGAGGAGATGCGTTGAAGAAGATGTGCAGATATGTAGAATTGAACCCAGAGAATGGAAGGTGGTGGCACAGGACAGAAAGACATGGCGAGACGCTTCAAAAGCTGTTATGGATCACCAAGTGGCCCGAAGACCAACGGAGTAAGAGTAAGAGTATATATAATATATATTTAATAGACATATATATATATATATATATATAATGTATATATATATAAATATATATACATATATATATATATGTATATATATGTATATATATAATGTATATATATATATATATATATATGTGTGTGTGTATATATATAATGTATATATATATACATGTGTATATATATATACACATACATATATATATATATATATATATATATATATATATATATATATATATACGTATACATATATATATACGAGTATATGTGTGTTGCAAGATGATTGAAGGAAATACTAGATTCTTTAGATGTCTATCGTGCACACGCGCAACACGTATTTGGTGCAGGATGTAACGTCCTACGTCTTCAGAGAACTCCCGATGGCTACAGAAGGGCTGGGATATCATAAAAGCTGCCTCGACTATTTTTCGTTTCTACTTGTTTAATACTCGCTGTAATATTTCTACTCCGTCCCAGTTGGGTAAGTGTTCATTTTTTCTCCGCATGAACCAACAATGCGTTGGATGATCGGTGGGTTCTCAGGTCATTTTTGTGCTCGTATGTCTGCTTGTGTTGACCCCTTCCTGTCTCCCCAAAGTAGTTCAGGTCAGAGCCGCTGCATAGTATCTTGTATACCACGCTGTTATTGGTGTTGTCTCTTCTCCCCTTACTTCTCACTATTTCACCAATCTTCATACTGGATGAACTGACAATATTCAGCCCTGCTCTGCTGAGTAAATGTCCCAAATCTTCTGTGTACTTGGAATTGGGAACCACAATAAAGCCACCTTCCTTAGTCTCCTTTACTTCATCCTTTCTCTTTTTCATTGTTCTAAGCGCTATTTTTCTTAAAATATGTATTAATCCTTCTGGGTACTTAAGTCCTGTAAACACTTTGATAGTGTAGTTAACATATCTGTCGATATGTTCCTTACTGCATACCCAGAACGCTCTTAGAAAAAATATCGCGCGCGCGCGTGTGTTTGTGTGTGTGTGTGTGTGTGTGTGTGTGTGTGTGTGTGTGTGTGTGTGTGTGTGTGTGTGTGTGTGTGTGTGTGTGTGTGTGTGTGTGTGTGTGTGTGTGTGTGTGTGTGTGTGTGTGTGTGTGTGTGTGTGTGTAAGAGGCCGGTAGATAGAGGTAGACATTTAAGTAGATAGAGGGGTAGGTGAAAAGATATGCAAATTTTATTACTTGGATGTTTTGAAACAATGGCCGATAGGAAGTGCAGAGTTGCATATTATAGGAAGTGCAGAGTTGCATATTCTCGCTTACCGCCTAAAGTTTGTTAATACAAGCTAGGGTATCGATAACAATGATGATATGACGAACTGTAAACATATAAGCCAGTTCCTCTTGCGACAGATTGCTTGCGTAAACAGTATTGCTTGAGACAGTATAACAGTCTTTCTGATTGGAGAAAAGGGTGGAGGAGGAGAAAAATTATTGGTGCATGGAGATAAAGTCACGCCCTTAAAGGGTGGCACTTATTTGTAACGTTCAAAGTTATTGGATGAATTAAATTGTGACGTTGGAGCAGACTTGGCTTGGTGGGTGTAAGAGGATCCCAGGTGGGAGTCCCTTGGTGTAGATAAAAAAAAAAAAAAGTGTTTTTACTTAGAAGAAAGAAGATAAGAAAAATTAATCTAATTAATTCACCCCTTAAGCTTTGAATGAAGGACTAGGCATGGGGCCTACAGAAGAATGAAAATTACTAAGTGTTAGAGCCAACAGACTTAACAGTGTGTGTGTGTGTGTGTGTGTGTGTGTGTGTGTGTGTGTGTGTGTGTGTGTGTGTGTGTGTGTGTGTGTGTGTGTGTGTGTGTGTGTGTGTGTGTGTGTGTGTGTGTGTGTGTGTGTGTATGTGTGTGTGTGTGTGTGTGTGTGTGTGTGTGTGTGTGTGTGTGTGTGTGTGTGTGTGTGTGTGTGTGTGTGTGTGTGTGTGTGTGTGTGTGTGTGTGTGTGTGTGTGTATGTGTTCTTCTTTGGCAAGATGTGTAGCAGGAAAAGAGAGGTTGAAAGGAAGGAGTGAGAACTGGTAAATGCGCGCAACTAACTCCAGGAGGATCCTTAATGGGCGTGGCCGCCCGTAGGCCTCGCTCTGCCACTAGTCCCTGTCTCCAACTTGACTTCCACCACCACCACTCCCACCACCACCAAGGCCATTGGTTTGCCCTCAACACATTACCTTTACAAACTTCTTACCAACTCCTTGATCTTCATCCTTCTTCAGCGTCAAACCCGCTTTCTCCTCTTTTTTCAACTCTTCCTCCCTTTTCTTTTCCTCCTCTTCTTCCTCTAACTGCTCTTCTTTTTTTTCTTTCTTCTTCTTCCTCCTCTTCTTGTTCTTGTTCCTTTTGACTTTTTCCTCTTTCCTCACTTCCTTTTCTTCCCTTTTCCTCTTCCTTTCATTTCTTCTCTTCCTTTTTCTTGTCTTCTTATTTTCATAATTTTCTTTTTTCTTTTAAGATTTTCTTTTTTCCTCTGTCTATTTCTACTCTCTCACTTATTTTCTGTTTCCTCCTCCTTTTCCTATTTCTCATCTTCTTTTCCTTCATTCTTTTCTTCCTCTTCCTTCTCTTCTCCTCCTCTCTCTTTTCCTACATGTTCTCCTATTCTTCCTCATCCTCCCCTCCTCCTCCTCTTCCTCCATCTTCTTCTTCATCATCTTCTTCTTCTTCTTCTTCTTCTTCTTCTTCTTCTTTCTCTTCTTTTCTTCTTCTCTTTTTATATCTTCTTCTTTGCCCTTCTTTTTCTCTTTCCTGTCTTTCTATTTCTCCTCTTCCATTTCTTCTTATACTTCTTTCTTGCCCTCCTCTCCGCCTCCTCCTCACCTTCCTTCATATTTGTCTCCTTATGTCTCCTTTTTTATCTTTAACTTTTTTCTCTTCCCTGTCTGGAAGAAAATAATATACTGAATCCAAAACAATTTGGATTTAGACAGGGAAGATCATGTGCCACTAACTTGATTTGTTTTCACCCAAGGCTAATAGACATAATGCAAGAAAGGGATGGATGGGTTGATTGTGCTTTCCTAGATTTACAAAAGGCATTTGATAAAGTACCACACAAAAAGCTACTAAGAAAACTCAAAATAACAGGTGTACAAGGAAAGTTATTGAAATGGAAGATTTCTTGGGCGGAAGACAAAACCTCAACCTGAGAAGAAATGCTAAGTGGAGTCCCACAGGGTTCTGTATTACCTCCAATAATGTTTGCCATATATGTAAATAATATGGATGAAGGTGTAGAATGTTATATAAACTTCTTTCCAGATGACGCAAAACTACTAAAGAAATTAAGTGCAGAAAAAGACTGTGAATCACTACAGAGAGACCTGGACAAAGTCTGGGAGTAGAGCCAAAAGTAGGAAGTGAACTTCAACATCAAGAAATGAAATATAATGGAGTTTGGAAAAATTAAAAATAGAATATCAGGGCAATATAAAATTGGTACAAATGAAGTAAAAAAGTTAGCTCGGAAAAGGACCTAGGAGTAATTATTAATAAAAACATGACAACAGACAAAAATATTAACAAAATAGTCGGAGAAATCCATAATTTACTCAAATCAATAAAGATGGCTTTTAACTACTTCTTGGATGAGGTAATGATAAAGAAAATATTAGTCACACTGATAATACCAAGATTGGAGTATGCTGCAGACTTCCCTAGAGGAAGAAATCCACAATTCTCTTCCTTTCTTGGACACACATATCTTTAAGCACGGTAACCAGCTTGAATTCAAAGTGTATACAAAGCCCACCAACAAAAATTATTTAATTAATTTCTACTCCCACCATGATATAAGGACCAAGAGAGGAGTAGTAATAGGTTTTTTCCTTAGGGCATTTAGGATATGCAGTACAAAATACTTAGAAGAAGAGTGCAGGTTTATTAAAGAGACCTTTTTAACACTAAAATTTCCAGAATTTCTTTTAGATAATTGCAGGCAGCAGGCCGCTAAGATTCGGGAAAGCCATAGGCAGGACAGCACAACAGGACGTCTCGTGTTACCAACCAGCGACGTTCCCACCAACCTGACACATATTTTAAGAACCACCAACTTGGAAGTAGTGTGCCAGACAAGCAGGACGATAAAAGACATCACGAAGACGAAAATACACAACAACCAAACACCGGGCACCAAAGCCGGTGTTTATCGTATTCCGTGTTCAGGATGTGATAAAGTTTACATCGGAGAAACGTCACGCGACCTGAATACATGAATACGTGAACACCGTTACGACGTCAGGCATGATGTCACCACCAATGCATGCGTGACACATAGAAATAAGGAGAACCATCTTATGGACTGGAAGAATGCAGAGCTGCTGATACGAGAACCAGACAAAATCCGCAGGAAGTGTTTTTAAGCACCGATCATTCAAGGAACGAACACTATTGAACAAAACAGGGGAATGTTCAACATCTCACCCCACATAATTCCCCTAATACCCATGGCCAGCAAAATTTTAAATATCTAAACCCCCCTTTGTGAACATTTCGCCCCCGGACGTTTGGGCCAGCATTCTCAACCTTTCCCAGTGCTCAATCCCCCCCCTTCTCCTCCTCCTCTCCTCCTCCTCCTCCTCCTCCTCCTCCTCCTCTTCCTTCCCCCCCTTCTTCTTTTCTCTCCCCGTTCCCTCGTTTCCCCTTATTTAATCTCAAGCATATGTATCTCAACTTGTACTTGAAAAAGCTGTAATAAGCGAAACGTCGTACAAATAAAGGCTCCGTCCTCATATGGTGTTTAACTCGTCAGTCTTGTCGGCAACTGCCACTTTCATGAAAATTCTCCATTCACACCTGTCTTCTGTCCTCTCCCGTCCTTCCTCAACAGACATTCCCCTCTTCCCAAAAGCCCCCTTCACCCCGTCCATCCATCTCATCCTAGGACGTCCCCTCATGTTCACTCCCTCCACATCTGCCTTCCATACCTCTTTTACTAGTCTTTCTTCACTCATTCTTTCCATGTGTCCAAACCATCCTAATACTCTTTCATCAACCCTATCTCCCAGCTCCCTTTCCACCCCTGCTCTCCTCCCCACCTCCTCATTTCTCACTCTATCCAGCCTAGTAACCCCCATCATACTTCTCAGACACCTCATCTCAAACACATTCAAACTCCTTCTCTCTTCCTCTCTTATGTTCCATGTTTCTGCCCCATACATTGCTGTTGGCACAATCACTCCTTCATATAGTCTCCTCTTAGCATCCATTCCCAGATGTCTATGTCTTATTACACTTTTTAATCCACCAAGGCATTTACTCGCTTCTCTCAATCTGCATTCTACCTCCACCTCCACTCCACCTTTTCCTGCCACATTTGCACCCAAATATCTAAAACTATCCACTTCCTCCAGTCGTTCTCCCTTAATTCTCACTTCCAGTCTGCTGCCACTTTCACCCCTTGTATATCTCATCACCTTACTTTTACCCACATTTATCTCCAGCTTTCTTCTTTCACACTCTCCCGAACTCTGTCACTAACTTCCTCAATCCCTCCTCCGATCCTGCCACAAGCGCAGTGTCGTCCGCAAACAACAGCTGACTCACCTCCCACTTTTCTCCATTTTCTTTAAACATCTCCAATCCCTGACCCACTAATCTTGCGTTTACCTCTCGCACCACCCCATCCATGTATAAGTTGAACAGCCAGGGAGACATAACGCGTTCTTGACGAAGTCCCACCTTTACCTCGAACCACTCACTCTTTCCATTTCTAATCCTGACACATGCTCTACTATTCTCGTAATAATAATAATGATGATAATAATAATGACAGTAATAATAATGTGTATACATTGTGACGAATGTGGATAGGAGGTAAAGGGAACACGGGCTGAGGGAAATACTTCTATTCCTGACTAGTTTCGCCTGAGTAGCTTCTTCAGAGGAACATAGTTTGAATTTTTTTTTTTTTTTTTTTTTTTTATTCGGTAGATGATATTTATCTACACACGGGCCTTTCTCCATTCGGAGGCCCGTAAGTGTTGAGCCGCTCTGTGTTCAGCTACTCCGGTGTTTTTGTAGTTATCTGGGCGGAGGGTATCCGACCAGGATGTGGGCGAGCCGTTCTATGTTTTCGGTGATGTTGTAAACTATGTCGGCTCCAGTCTTCCAAGCTTCGGGGGCCATGGGGTTGAATTGTCTACCTCTTCTCAGGGCGATGGTGTGAGCGCACTCTAGTAGATAGTGAAGGAGAGGCTCTGAGGTGTTCATCCCGCAGTGGTCGCATTCCCTTTCCTGTCGTTCGATGATTTCCCAGCAGCACTTGTACCCCAACCTGAGCCTGTGGATGATCACGGAGAGTCCTCTGTCGGCGATCTTGGTGGCGGGATGAGGGCACAGTTTGGTGGCCCTCTCGTACCACATTGCGCTTGCTGATGCTGAGCTTATCGATCTTCTGTGGTTGGCTACCTTTGTTCGTTGTAGGTGGTCTTTGGCCCAGCTTTTGATTAATGTGGTTGATGGTTGGACTTTGATTTCTAT
>NW_027467741.1:622500-625000 GCF_046742065.1 Oratosquilla oratoria
ATTGCTTATATTAAGATTTCGAAAAAATATCTCAAGCAATGGTCGATAATCTTTATGTAGGGGCATATAAAAACATGAGAACTGTCGAACTTGAAGAGCAACAGAGAGCTACATTACAAAATATCCCTCCCAGAAAAATAACCATGCAATCTATTGCCGGCCCTGATGCGAGGAGACATAATAATCCTACAAATGATGAAATTGCAGCAATATTTGTCGGTGATGATGGAGCACCTCCTGTCCAGCGTGACATTATAGTGTACCCTGAAGGACAACAGAGGGAGAGGATATCCTACCTCTCTTGCCATCTTGATGCAATGATTTACCCTCTTCTCTTTCGTGTAATTTACACGGGTTCCGCTAGTTATTATTATTATTATTATTATTATTATTATTATTATTATTATTATTATTATTATTATCATCATCATCATTATTTTCATTATTATCATTATCATTATTATTAATATTGGCTGCGTCCCTATGGACCAGAGCCACACATCATTTTGTCTGTGATAGAGGATGACTCTGTTCACAGAGAAATGTTGAAACTTTTATTATACTGCTACTGTCCCTCCGTTATGCTGTCCCCCAATCTCTTGTTGCTGTTCTGTACCGTTTCTCTGAATATTCATTTTCTTGTTTCGCATACCCTGTGGTGGGGGATAGAATACTGCCACCAAGTGTTTCCACTTGGATCGTAAGAGACGAGAAAAACGGGACGGGATTTGGACCAGGCATTCTTCTCCCTGTATCCCCACAGGGGGCATTCCTAAAAATGTAAAGGCATAAGAGGATCTAGGAGTTTTCAAATCAGCATCCTAAGGTTTGGGTCTTTTAGTGTGTGTGGATGTGGTACAGATGAGAGTAATAGGGAAGAGATAGGTAGTATGTTTTTGAGAAGAAAGATGGATATGTTGGCTTTGAGTGAAACTAAGTTGAGAGAGAGGGGCGAATGTGAGTTTGAGAGTGTAGTGGGGAGGTTCTCAGGAGTGAAGAGTGGGCGAGGGAGAGAAGGGGTGGCTCTACTAATAAGTGAAAAGATAGGTAAACGTGTAGTGGAGTGGAAGGAGGTTTCCTCAAGATTAATGTGGATGAAGATGAAACTGGGAAAGGAGATGTAGGTTTTTGTAAGTGCATATGGGCCTGGTAGTGAGAAGAGTGTAGAAGAAAGGGAGGCTTTTGGGGTAGATTTAAATGAGTGCATAGAGGGATTAGGAAGGAATGTTAGTGCAGTAGTATTGGGAGACCTTAATGCTAGGGTAGGAAAGGAACCAATTGACAGAGTGGTTGGGAAATGTGGAGTTCCAGGAAAGAATCGTAGTGGAGAGTTGATGATGGAGATGTGTCTAGAAAAAAGAGTTGATGATAGCAAATACAGTGCTTTGGAAGAAAGTCAAGCATAAGTACACATGGGAGAGGATGGTGGATGTTCTAATGGAAGATAGTGGGAGAATACAAAGGATTACAAAGGATAAACAAATAAATGAATAAATAAAAACTATAATAATGTAAATAATAAATAAAATAAATAAATGCGTAGGTATAGTTAAATAATAAACAGGTAAATAGTAAATAATAATAAATTGACATAACTGATAATAAATGAGAATCAAACAAAGGGTAATAATCAAACGGACAAATGTTAACAAAACAAATAAACAAGTAATATAAAATATATTATAGTCATTACAGCATCTTGCTTAGGTGTTTATCTAAATGATTCTTAAAGCTTCGATCTCAACTATATTACACTGCCTCTGCAGGAACTTTATTCCATTCATTAACTACACGGTTGGCGAAGTTGTTTCTACCCACTTCCAAATTCAATCTATTTCCGGACAGCGTGAGACCATTGCTTCTTGTCGGATTCTCATTCAATGTGAAAATTTTGTCACTTTTGTTGTTGTCAATTCCCTTTAGAATCTTAAAGACCTGTATCTAGTCACCTCTGAGTCTACGCTTTTATAAGGAAAACAGATTTATATGTTTTAGTAGATTTTCGTATGATTTATTTTTGATATTTGGAATCCGTTTTGTGGCTCGCGGTTGTACTTTTTCCAATCTGTGAATATCTTTGATGAGATTCGGTGGCCATACGGAAACAGCATATTCCAAATGTGGACGAACTAACGATTCATATAGCTTGTTAATGAGTGATGGACTTTTGAAGTCAAAAGATCGCGCAATCAGTCCTAGAATCTTATTTGTTTTCTCAGAGGCTGAAATACACTGCTTGGATGATTTGAGATCGTTACTGATAATTACGCCGAGATCTTTTTCACTATCCACTTTTGTTAACGAATTTCCAAATAACTTGTAATCGTACATACTGTTATTTTTACCTATGTGCATTACCTTGCATTTGTTTTTATGTTAAATTTCATTAGCCACTTTTCAGACCATTGCTGTACTTAATCTAAATCTTGTTGAATGTCTAATTGGTTTAAGTGATCATTTGCCACTCCGCACAATTTTGTATCATCAGCCAATTTGGAAA
>NW_027467741.1:637500-640000 GCF_046742065.1 Oratosquilla oratoria
TGGGTTGACCAGATGGGAAGTTGGGAGAAGGGAAGGCAAGGTTCTCGTATGCATGGTTTGTGGGGTTTAGGGATTGTTGCAGGGGAATCAGGGGGGTTGGAATCAGGGGGTTGTTGTTGAGGGTTTAGTTGGTGAGGGTCGACATGAGAGGGAATTTGGGGTTGCGGAGAGGTGTGGGGGGGTTGTTGTTGAGGGTCTAGGTGAGGGGGAATTTGGGTTGGTGATGGAGTGTGGGGGGGTTGTTGTTGAGGGTCTAGGTGAGGGGGGATTTGGGGTTGTGATGGAGTGTGGGGGGGGGGTTGTTGAGGATCTAGTTGAGGGGTAACTTGAAGTTGTGGTGTGGAGTGAGGGAGGGGGTTGGGCAAGTGTTGTAGTTGGAAGGGGTTAATAGGGTCTTCTCGTGAGTGGTCATGGTGAAGGGGTATGTGGTCATAGTATTCCTCAGGAAGTATTTGAGAATCTGCCTTAGTCGTGTCATGGTCTTGGTCTTGAGAGGGTTTATCTTCTTTAGATGAGGAAAGAATTCCTTGAAGTAAATTTCTGACCTTGGCTTTCGTACCTGTAGCCATGTTAGTGTCTAACTAGAGATGCATGTATGACTTAACAGGTATAGAAAGTAGTTAGGTGAGATAGGAGGTCTAAGTTGAAATAGTTAAATTAGAAATATTTGGTATACATTATCTAAGGGGTAGTATGTTATGGTTAGATAAGAGGGGGGTATAGGGTTTCAATGGGTATACAATGGTATAATTGCAACAAAAAAATGTAATTACATATAGTAAAAAAATATATATATAAGTTATTGTAAAAGGTAAAAAGATATACAATATAAATGGGCATATATGATATTGGCAAGAAAAAGGTAATATTTGATATTGGCAAGAAAAAAGTAATGTGATTATACAGGTTATTGTAAAAGTTGAAAATATATTATTCTAAATAATAAATTGGGAAGGTACAAGATAGAAGTATGCAAAAATGTTTTTAACTTAATTATGTAACTTAATTATGTAACTTAGTTTTGTAAAATGATATTTTTGTTTGAATTATTAAATCACTAGAGACTGAATTATTAATCAAAGAAGGAAAAATGAAGTTAAGCTATCGTTAATTATTGGTGATATGAAGGTTAAAGTGAATCTTACAAGATTGTCTATATAATGAACATTAGAGTACCTTGAAAGGTATGATTGGGTTTAGGTATATATCGACGTATGTGCAGGTCCGTCAGGTGTGGCTGTGGCGGCCCGTAGACTTGTTTGTCCTTACGTACGAAGATTTGGGAAGGTTTCCTTGGTAGTAGGATAGTTGGTAGTTATAAAAGTTCAGTGGTGTGCAATTACCTCCAGGTGAGGAAGCTTGCGGGGGGGGGGTTGCCTCATTGACGTTCTCGTAAAAAGGGAGAGAAGGCGAGTATCAGGGGGGTTGGTTTTGATTGGTTATTGGTGGATTATCAATATTATCAAGTATTGTGAGGGGTTGATATATTATTTACCTTGTTTAGAAGTGGTTAGATAATTTAGAGTCGGTGATGATGACGTACGTATAGTGCACTGGGTTGACTGGGTCTTGACTAAAGTCGTGTGGTGTAGGTGCGTCAGCACGTATCGTTCTCGGGTGAGGACGGAGGGAGTGAAGGGAAGTGACTGGACACGGCTCTGTGTAGAGAGAAGAGGCTCTTGGAGGGCAGTCAGAACTTGTTATTGGTGATAGGGGATATATTGTTGGGAGCTCACTGCCACCAGGTGGTTTGAAATCTAAATTTCACCACCGAATCGAAGACTGTGATGGTTTGAGTTGGTATCGACGTCTCGAAGGGAGCGGTTGGTGGAGGGAGGTGTAGAGGGGTGCGTGTGTGTGACGAGATCTTTGCGGTGAGGAGGCCTTGATATCCTTTCTTCTGGTAGGCGTGGCTTGAATGGCTGACGATTTTATTCGGTTTTCTTCTCTTGAGACGTGGGAGCGAACACCGCTGCCGCCATTTAATGTATCCTCAACCGGTGTTGAGTGAATACATAACACAGAACTTAAGGCGGCAACACCAAACTCAATGTAACATCTTTTTCGTTTATTAAATAAGTTTACTGGTTCACAATTTCTTCTATATTTTACACAATGTCAATCACTTCTTGAAATATGGGTAAATGTTTGATACATTAAGCACTATCATTTTGTTTGTGTCTATCTCTCAAGATATTAGTTCCAAGCTATCTGAATGTAACTCCGTTTATATACCACACTGCACTATTTTAATGTCTCTGTACGTATCATCGGACCGACTGGTCCTGCTCTGGAGCATCGACTTTTTGTTCGTCGGAAGTGCTGACACAGCAAAAATAGGAGGTGCTGGTAAATGTTTTAATAAGGGTTTTTAATGGGAATGTTTGGTTTCCTGCAAATAAACTATCATGTTCTTAATTACTAGCTTTATGTTATTTACAGTATATAATATTTCCAGGGGGGAAGGGTTCATTATTATTTGGTTGTCGTGTGTTTTGTG
>NW_027467741.1:650000-662500 GCF_046742065.1 Oratosquilla oratoria
ACACCATCTTTGCACACTTTCTGATTCCCTCTTTGAAACATCCCATTTTCCTCTATTCCTATCTATTCTATCCTTCTCTGCCTACCACTCTTCTCTCAGCTTCTTCTTGTACTCCTCCTTTTCTTTCTTATTTAAGCACCTCCTTATATTCTGTCTTTTCCTCTTTATCCATCTGTCCTCCACTCTCAACTTATCTTCCACCAAAAAACAATCTAATATTCCCCCACTCTCTCCCTTCAGAACATGTACATCCTTAACTCTTTTTACTATACTCTTGGTTACCAGTATATAGTCCATTAATGCTCTATCTACCACCCTTCCACCCACCATCCTCTCTCATGTGTACTTATGCTTGACTTTCTTCCGAAACAATGTATTTGCTATCATCAACTCTCTAGACACATATTCACCATCATCTCTCTATCAAAAATTTTCCTGAAACTCCACACTCCCTAACAACTCTATGCACTCAATTGAATATATCCAAAAAGCCTCCCTTTCTTCTACACTCTTCTCACTACCAGGTCCATATGCACTTACAAAAACCAACATCTCCCTTTCCAGTTTCACCTTCATCCACATTAACCTTGAAGAAACCTCCTTCCACTCAACTACACGCTTACTTATCTCTTCAAATACTAGTATAGCCACCCCTTCTCTTCACTATTGACACCTTCCCAACTGCACTCCCAAACTCAAAGTCGTCCCTCCCTTTCAACTTTGTTTCACTAAATGCCAACACATCCATCTTTCTTCTCACAAGCCTACTGCATATCTTTACCCTTTTACTCTCATCTGTACCACATCCACGTACATAAAAAGACCCAAACCTTAGGGTTCTGGCTGGAAAACTCCTCACAGACCTTAATATGCCCCCCACCCCCTTTTAAGGCTACAGATGCCTATTCCTATCCTTCGTCCTCCCACCCCCTTTTTTTTTTTTTTCTTTCTTTCTTTTTTACGACTCCAGTGGGAACACTTGGTGGCAGTATTCTTCTCCCCTACCACAGGGTTCAGCGAAAAAAGGAAATGAGTAATCAGAGGAGTGGTACAGGACAGTACTAAGAGTGGGGGGACAGCATAATGGAGGGACAGTCGGAGTATCATTTTTCTTAGGAATAGAGATTTCCTCTATCACAGACAAAATTATGTGTGCCTTTGGTCCGTAGAGGTACCCCATATAGACTCTAAAGTATCAGCCGCATACTACTGAGAAGCTTTTTAACCCCACAATAACATGCAATCTATACCCCAGACGGAAGAATAATAATACTCCCAAATGGATGACAGAGAGGCTGAAAAATGAGATCGGAATAAAAAGAGGACTTTACGTCAGAATAAAAAACGGGGGAACACACCTTACACCCACATATAACGATATGGCAAAACTGGTTAAAAAGAACACGTTCACAGCGAAACGTAACTACAGACAAACGAGATCCAACCCAAAGGGCTTCATTCATCTCTTACTTACTTACTTCTTACTTCAGCTCCCAGTAGTAGGCGTTATGCCTGTCAGTGGTCCCAGCATGTTCCTCCATCTGGCTCTATCATGGAAGGCCCCTTCCTCCCTCAGAGTTTCGATGTTGGGCAAGTCATGTATGCTGAGGGCTTCTTCATCTCTACAGTATAAAAAAATAAGGAAAGGATAGGCTCAATTAAAAACGAAGAAGATGTCATGATCGAATTGGAGAAAAAAAATTAGTGAGGCGTTTGAAAAATATTTTCTCTCTGTATTTATAAGGAAGAGGTTAGATATGGTATCTGACTGCAATCCGATTTTCATTGGGGATGAAGAAATTAGACTAACATCAGCATTGGTAAGGTAGAAGTAGTCAAACAGATTAAAAGACTTAAAGTTACAAAATCCCTGAGTCTAGATGAATTTTTTCCGAGAGTATTTAAAGAGTGTAAATTTTAAATCTGCGACCAGTTAACGGAATATTTAAGTAGTCGGTAGACACTGGTTTTGTGCCTATTGCTTGGGGGCAGGCAAACATTGCTCCTGTTTTCAAAAAGGGAGATAAATCGTCTATGTGCAAATACAGGCCAATCAATTAGACATTAGTAACAGGTAAAATGCTTAAATCGATAATAGCTAATAGAATCAGAGACCACATCGAGAGACATGATTTAATATGTGACTCACAACATAGTTTCTCCAAGGGTAAGTCTTGTGTGACTAATATTCTATATTTTACACTAAAGTAAACAAGGCGTCAGATAACAATGATAGTTACGATATTATATACCTTGACCTTAGCAAAGCGTTCAACAAGATACCCCACTAGAGACTACTAAATAAAGTGAAACCCCAAGGCATAGGAGGAAAAGTGTAGAATGGATTAGAGCTTAGATCGGTGACAGAAACCAGCGGGTCCCAATATACGGTGAAAATCCAAATGGGGGAGTGTTTCTATTGGAGTTCCCAACGTTCGATTTTGGGTCCCTTATTGTTTATTATGTATATAAATGACTTGGGCAATGAGATTAATAGTGATATTAGTAAATTTGCGGACGACGCTAAAATAAGACGCCTAATTAGGCCAGGAGAAAACGCCGAAATAATTGACGTGAATATCTCAAAGTGCAGAGCCGTTTTTAGAGAAAACTGAGTACGAGAGACTTGGAAGTTCTAGTGAATCCTGACCATAAATCCAGGAAACAGTGCATTAGCGCCAGGAATGAAATTAACAGAGCATTAGGTTTTATTGCAAGGATGGTTACGAATAGAAGAGCAGAGGTAATTATCAAACTCTAGCTGGCGTTAGTTAGACCCATCCTTGACTATGCGGTACAGTTTTGGTCTCCGTCCTATAGAATGGACATCATTTCACTAGAGTCAGTACAGAGGGGAATGACCAAAATGATACATGGGTTCAAAAATTTACCTTACGAGGAGAGGCTTAGGCACCATACTTACTGTCTCTAGAAAGACCCAGTGCGGGGTGATTTAATAGAGGCTCAAAGGATGACACAAACAAGGTCATCATATTAAGGCAACAAGCCAGGACTCGCAGTAATGGATTTAACTTGGACAAATTTAGATTTAAGAAGGAAATATGCAAGAGCTGGTTTACTTATAGGGTGGTCAACGAATGGAATAGACTTAGTGACCATATAGTAATCGCTGAAACTATCGGTTGTTTTAAGAAACGGTTAGACAATTTTATGGATGTGAATGACAGGTGGTAATGGACATGAAACTGCCTAGTGTAGTCCTTATGGTCTCTTGCAGTCACCTTCATTCTTATGTTTTTATGTCCTTGTCCAGCACAGTCAAAACGACGTGATGCAGGAAGGGGCTATACAACACCGGCACAGAATGTGGTGAACTTCAATGAACTTGGAAAGCTTCCCAGACATGTACAGTTGGATAGATTTGATGAAGGACAAGGCCTCGAGACTGCTCTGGTTGCTCATTAGGCCAAGTGGCACCAATGGTGCATGCTTCACTACAAGACTACGATGCTCCGAAGATCAGCAAAGAAAGCCAGGCCTACCTCTCCTACATGTGACATTGTAACAGGCAAACGTACGAGATCACACTCTTCAACAAAAGAGTCTTCAAAAAAAAAAAAATGCTTCTTCTGTGGAGAGCTGGGCACAGACAGCCTTCATGAAGTATCAACTTTCCAGATGGACAAAAATGTTAGGGAATGTGCAGCACTGGTTGGAGACATTAAGTTGTTAGCCAGCCTAAGTATGGGTGACATGGTTGCGCTGGAAGCCAATTGCTATACCACATGCTTGGCATCCTTGTTCAACCATACTAGGAAGGTCAAGGGACATGCAGAGCAAGCATCAAGGAAAGGTAAATGATTATTTTCTTCTATTTCCATGTTTTAATTTTGATCTAAATTTGTTGTTGACGGACTCTAAAGGATTTTTCTTTAACTTAGTGTATGTGTTTTCATCACTCAATAAGGTTTCCATTTTGTCAATGTAATCGTTCTTATTCAATATTACAACACTATTACTTTTATCTGCTTTAGTAACATGCAATTCTTTGTCATTCTTTAAATTGTTGTACTCTTTTACCATGGAAATAGAAGAAAATAATCATTTACCTTTCCTTGATGTAATGATTTACAGAAAGGAAAGGTCCTTCAAATTTGATGTCTATAGAAAACCCACCAATGTCCTTTCATACGTACATTTTTATTCGTCTCATCATTGCAGGACAAAGATGTCAGTGTTGTCATCAATGTTTCTGAGAGCCCATAGAACTTGCAGTCCGGAGTTTTTGGATGATGAACTCTTAAGAATATCTAACATAGCTTCAAAATTAAAATATCCTAAGCACCTCGTGGAGATTTCTTATAAATCGGCAAAGAAATCTTTCTACGAGGAAAAAGCTAGTAAAACTTTTAATGTAAAGAACCTACTTGTACTGCCTTTCAACGAGAATTTCGTCAAACTACCTCATATTCTTAAGACTTTCAACATTCAAGTGGCATTTAAGAACTCCAATACAGTTAGAAGTCTTTTAATTAAAAACTCTCCATATAAGGAAGAAGGATGTATATATTCAATTCCATGTAAAAATTGCGACAAATGTTATATTGGTCAGACTGGAAAAGAATTAAAAGTAAGGTTAAAACAACATCAGTATAGCGTCAAGAGTGGGCAAATTTCTAATGCTTTATTTATTCACCTAAGGGATTTTAATCATTGTATAAATTGGGAGGGTGCTAAAGAAATTGTTAAAGATAAGTCATATTTGACGAGAAATATAATAGAATCCAGTCTGATCAAAGATACATTTGTCAATAACTTAAATTTAAGTCATGGTATGTATAAATTAGACAATTTTATTGTGAAAAAAGTAGTAGCCCAAACGTCCGCTGCCGCGAACGGGTCAGGTTGACATTAGAGCCTTACAACCTTCCTGGTTCCCTCCCTGACCTCATACTCTTTGTATATATTCTTGTGTACTTTTTCTTTTCTATGTACCCTGAGGATGTCTGAATAGACGGAAGCGCTTGGTCATCAGTTTTTCTTTTTCCTTGGTGGTTTTTCCGCATATTTAGAATCACGAGTTTATGTGATTTCTCATGCATATATATATATATATATATATATATATATATATATATATATATATATATATAAAAGTACAAAATTAAGAGGCATTACTTTTGAAACTATATATATGTATATGTATGTATGTATGGTTCTAGGACAACTGCCCCCGGGACAATTGCCTCTAGGACAATTGCCCCCCGACAACTGCCCCCGGGACAATTGCCCCCGTAGGACAACTGCCCCCGGACAACTGCCCCCTGGACAATTGCCCTGGAATTCATTGCCATTTACGTAATTATTTTTTAGTAATTGCCTAATTAAGTAACGATTACATAATCGGTCATTTAGGTAATCAGTCGTACAAGTTATAGTTGATTTCCGAAAGTTATCGCCAATTGCATAATTACTGTCTAGTCAAACAAATGTTGGGCAGCGTCTCCTTTTATTTTCAACATCAACAAACATTAGCCTACTGAAGAAATCAGATAATTGGTTTGGAGACGGTTCTTTTAAGATTGTAACCGAGTTATTTTACCAATTGTACACTATTCATTGTTTAACTTCTGAAAGAGTTATTCCGTGTGTGTATGCTGTGTTACCAAATAAACAACAAGCAACATATGAAGATATCCTCCAACAACTCCTCACTATAAACCCTAGACTTAATCCAAAGACCTTCATAATAGACTTTGAACAAGCTGCTAGGAGTGCTATTGAAGAGATCTTCCCCAACGTAACCGTTAAAGGATGTTTTTACCACTTATCTCAAAGCATATACCGTAAGGTGCAAAATGAAGGTCTCCAAACTAAATACCAAACTGACGCCGATTTTTCCCTACAAATCCGTATGATTCCTGCTTTGGCGTTTGTTCCCCCAGAAAAAGTTATTGAAGCATTTGAGAAACTGCAAGAGATGTTACCACCTGAGGCTGATGCTATAATAGATTATTTTGAAGATACATACATCGGCAGAAGACGTCGACATACAAGGAGACAGCCACGTTTCCCTGTAAGCATGTGGAGTATGTATACTTGTGTTGTTGAAGCTTTACCTCGAACAAACAACGCGTTAGAAGGATGGTATAACCATATGCAAGCAAGCGTTACGTCATTTCATCCAAATATATGGACATTTCTGGGGGTGTTGAAGAGAGAACAGGCACTATCCAGCGTCATAATCAATCAAATACTTGCTGGGCAGTCAGTACCTCCTAAGCGGAAACGCTATCAGGATTCTAGCATAAGAATAGCAAACATTGTGCAAGACTTTCAGAACCGCGATGTATTGGAATTTTTGAGATACATAGCCCACAATTTAAGATTTTAGTAGTTAAATCCTTTTTCTATATTTTTGCAACTTATATATGTACAAATTTGAGTATATAATGTTATCTTTTTAAAATCATGTATTTTTATTAACAATAATAAAACATTGGTTTTAATAGTTCTTATTTACTACCATTTCTCCATGAAGATTTTTTTTTATAAATAGTTACTCAGGAAATCACTAGAAAGTAATTACGTAAATAGCAACAAATTTGAGTATATAATGTTATCTTTTTAAAATCATGTACTTTTATTAACAATAATAAAACATTGTTTTAATAGTTCTTATTTACTACCATTTCTCTATGAAGATTTTTTTTCATAAATAGTTACTCAGGAAATTACTAGAAAGTAATTACGTAATTGGCAATAAATTCCAGGGGAAATGTCAGGGGTAGTTGTCGGGGCAAATGTCCAGGGGGTAGTTGTCGGGGGCAGTTGTCCTACGGGGGCAGTTGTCCTACGGGGGCAATTGTCCCGGGGGCAGTTGTCGGGGGGCAATTGTCCCGGGGGCAGTTGTCCCGGGGGCAGTTGTCCTGATACCTGTATGTATGTATACACACACACACACATATACATGTATATATATATATACTTACATATATGTGTGTATATATGTGCTCGCGCGGGCGCGCATGCGTGCGTGTGTGAGTGTGTGTGTGTAAAAAAGAGCGAACGAGGTGAAAGCCCTCTTAAAAAGAATCCAAACAATGGGTGTTGTCCCATTCTGTTCTCTTCTCTTATCTTTTCTTTCAAGATTTACTCTCCATCTAAATTCTCTCTACCACCTACCGTAAGCTAAAAGCACACACACACACACACACACACACACACACACACACACACACACACACACATATATATATATATATATATATATATATATATATATATATATATATACATATCTATATATATATATATATGTATGTATGTTCATACAATCCATGACCGTCGCGCAGAGGATTCGAACCACCGCCTATAGACTCAAGAGAGTCCACAACACCCGCCTTTAACCACTCGACTGTGGTCGAGTGGTTAAAGGCGGGTGCTGTGGACTCTCTTGAGTCTATAGGCGGTGGTTCGAATCCTCTGCGCGACGGTCATGGATTGTATGATTGATGTCGCTGTCCACTAGCGAATTATTCAAATATATGTATATATATATATATGTGTATATATATATGTATATATATATATATATACATACATACATATATACTGTATATATATATATATATATATATATATATATGTGTGTGTGTGTGTGTGTGTGTGTGTGTGTGTGTGTGTGTGTGTGTGTGTGTGTGTGTGTGTGTGTGTGTGTGTGTGTGTGTGTGTGTGTGTGTGTGTGTGTGTGTATGCAGGAAAAACACTGGGAGCGTGTGTTCTTGAAAATGCAAGGTTGACCACGAAGAAAAACTATTAAAGCAGAGCGCTTTCGTGTATTCACATCTTCAGTGCAAATAATACATAGTGAAAGATACAAAGGTGCAGAATATATAGGTGGGAAACAAAGGGAACGTGGAGACATCCTGGTGAGAGAGGAGAGGTAGTACCCATGGATCCCGGAAAAAAGCCCCAGCGGAAAAAAGCCCCACTGAAAAAAGCCCCACGGAAAAAAGCCCCATCGGAAAAAAGCCCCACATAGGAAGATCCCTGCTTTAATAGTTTTTCTTCGTGGTCAACCTTGCATAGATGTATATATATATTTGTGTGTGTTGAAAAAATCAAGTAGGTCAGTCGCCCAAAGGCGTTTGCATCTGAAAACGTGGAACCTGTAATTTTTTAGTGATTCAGTATAGGCCTGCAAAAGGTCGGCTGGATCCTGTTGCACATCTTCAGATGAATCTCTAACTTCCCCAATACTCATCCTCACTCATCACATTCCAAGTCCTCCAAACTCTCCAGGACATGTGGTCGTTTCACCTTTAACTGATCATATAACCTTTCCCTAGAGGTAGAAAAAAATAGCCCGTTCATTTTCCTAAGAGTTATTTTCAGATTTCATTCAACTATCGTTTTCTTTTATTTCCTTAGGGAAAAAGATAACCCTTTCACTTTACTAAGAGATTTTTTCATCTGGTGTCACAATATAGTTGGCAAGTTATTTTCAGATTTCATTCAATTACCGCTTTCCATTATATATTAATCACTTCCTTGTTGTCGACCTCTTGGACCATTGGGTGAGTTTTGGGTCTTGACACATTTAAGGATTGTTTATGGCTAACGCCAGACCCCTTTATTCAGTTTAGATAAACATGTGGTTCAAAAGAGGTTAAAAATTGTCTTGATCAATTATCTTTAATAATTTTGGTTGATATATATATATTTCTTTTTTCTTTACTAAAGCTACAATGGCTATAGAATTTGGACAGGCCAACATCAGGCAATTTTACTCAGCCGAGGTGGGACCTCGTTCTGAGGGGCCTAAAACAAAGGCCATAGTAAACTAACTGCTAAAATGTACCTAGGTTGGTTACTGAATAACGCTTGGTAGTTTTATTCTTCAGCAAAAATAATAAAAAGATACAAGTCCTACAGTTCTTTCCGTCTTCAAACTTAGCATTTTCAGATGCTGGGCCTCCTTTCCCGTCACTCTACAGATATATCCACCATTATTTCCATATCCATCCTTTGCAACAATTTCCTTGCATCGCCCACCATATTTCTATTGTCTTCTCCTATGTATTACCGCCATTTCAAATTTCTCCCCCATCTTCCCTCCAATGACCCATGTCCAATGTTATGCTATCTCCAACATTATGGTTTACCTAACAATTATCACAACATCATCATGAGCATCTCCTCTAGCAGCCTCGGGCACATTCTAGTCTAACCGAGTGTGCACCTCCCACAGACAGATATCTCCTTCCTTACCTCCCTCCACCACCCGTCCCACACACCTCCACTCCCCACCACGCCCACCTTCTCTGGTACTTCTACACCACGTCGACCTTTTTCTCCTCCTCCATACCGTCTAATTTGCTGTCTGCCCCGTCCCCTCCTTTCCATCCGCTCTCCCGCTCCCTCCGTTTCAGGTTTAGTATAAAAAAGGATCCAAAGCGGGTCTGGCCAGACATCGTCCAATAAGCACGACACCACACAACAAAAATGAAGGTAAGGATGCGTTTCACTGTATTACTTTAAATTTCATTGCAAAGATCCGCCACAATTTACATTTATTTTTCTTTCAAGAGAGGAGAGGACATGTAGGGACGGTGCTCATCTCCAAGTTTCATCTACAAATATAAACTGCAAAGAATTAGATTTGCACACACACGAACACGCACACGAACACACACCTATAAATCCAAAGAGACTGATTGCGCGATCTTTTGATTTCAAAAGTCCATCACTCATTAACAAGCTATATAGATCGTTAGTTTGTCCACATTTGGAATATGCTGTTTCCGTATGGTCACGGGATCTCATTAAAGACATTGACAGACTGGAAAAAGTACAACGGCGAGCCACAAAACTGATTCCAAATATCAAAAATAAATCATACGAAAATCGACTAAAACATATGAATCTGTTTTTCCTAAAAAAAAAAAAAGCGTAGACTCAGAGGTGACTTGATACAGGTCTTTAAGATTTTAAAGGGAATTGACAACATCAAAAGTGACAAAATTTTCACATTGAATGAGAATCAGGCAAGAAACAATGGTCTCAAACTGTCCGGAAATAGATTCAATTTGAAAGTAGGTAGAAACAACTTTGCCAACCGTGTAGTTAATGAATGGAATAAACTTCCTGCACAGGTAGTGCAATGTAGTTCAGTTCGAAGCTTTAAGAATCATTTAGATAAACACCTAAGCAAGATGCTGTAATGATTATAATTTATTTTGTATTATTTGTTTTTGTTTTGTTATCATTTGTCTGTCTGATTTTCATTTGTTATTGGTTATATGTCAATTTATTATTATTTACTATTTACCTGTTTGTTTATTATTCAACTATACCTATGCATCTATTTATGTATTTTATTTGTTATTTACATTATTATAGTTTTTATTTATCATTTAATTATTATTATGATTTTTTTCGCATCCGACCTAGATATGGACCAAAAGGTCTCCTGTCGGCATGCTCCGCCTTTGTAATCCTATAAAGACACAGCACATACATACAAACAAACATATGTACACACATACATACACACATCTATACACACACATGCACACACAAACACACAATCACGCACATACACACATTAATTCAGCGATCTGAGTTCTAGTTCCGTTTGGGCTGAAAATATTCAACATTGATGCACTTGGAGCCGGTACTCCAACTCTGATGGGAAAGGAGTTGAGCGCGTGTAATACCCATAGATCGGGCTGTATTGCCCATAGATCGGACCATATATGAGCTCTGAGCTCTCACCTGGAAAGGTAATAGATGTTTATCACGAATCCACCGCGTGATCCAAGATCGTAGGGAATCTCTCTCTCTCTCTCTCTCTCTCTCTCTCTCTCTCTCTCTCTCTCTCTCTCTCTCTCTCTCTCTCTCTCTCTCTCTCTCACACACACACACACACACACACACACACACACACACACACACACACACACACACACACACACACACACACACATACACATACAGTTACATACAGTTACATACACATATATATATATATATATATATATATATATATATATATATATATTATGTATATTTATGTTTGTATGTTTGTATGTATAAAAGTATTGCTAAAAAGAGACAGGCTTATAAGAAATATAAGTGCTCGGGTGCATCTAATGACTATGAAAGTTATGTATCAATACAGAGAGATTTAAAAAAGACAATAAGAAAAAGAAAACGACAATACGAAATGAACATCGCTGAGAAATCCAAAGAGAATCCCAAAGAATTCTATAGTTACATTAGAGATAAAAAGGTTGTTAGGAATCACATTGGTCCACTATTATCTGCTGACGGTCAACTTGAATATTCAAATGAAGGAATGTGTAATCTCTTAAACAATTATTTTAGCTCGGTATTCGTAAACGAAACACCTCAAAGTGAATTCCAAACTGAAACCTGTGAAAAGTCTGGGGTAAACTTACTCACTACGGTAAATATAACAAAAGAAACAATTAAAAGGTGTATAGACAAACTCAAAGTTAATAAAACACCAGGGCCTGACGGTTGGCATCCAAGAATCTTAAAGGAAATGAAAAATGAGATTGTTGTTCCATTAGAAATTATTTTCAAGAAATCCATCATATCCGGAGATGTCCCAAGAGAATGGAAGCTAGCTAACGTTACTCCCATATTCAAAAAAGGTGACAAAAAGAAACCAAATAACTATAGGCCTATTAGTTTGACTTCGATCGTAGGAAAAATAATGGAAACTATCATCAGAGATGCTATCGAATATCATTTAGAAAGTAACCGTTTGATAAATGATAGCCAACATGGTTTCAGACGGAAACGTTCTTGCGTGACTAACTTACTCTAATTCTACAACACAGTTGTCTCGAATTTTGACAAAAGAAACAATATAGATTTAATATATCTAGACTTTGCAAAAGCTTTTGATACCGTCCCACACGAAAGACTTCTTACTAAATTAGCTTTGCATGGAATAAGTGGTAGCCTATTAGGTTGGACTAGTAATTGGTTGAAAGGTCGAAAACAGAGAGTTGTTTTAAATGGAAAAACTTCTGGATGGAAAAGTGTTGCAAGTGGAGTTCCTCAGGGTTCCGTTCTTGGGCCACTTCTATTCATAGTATATATAAATGATATAGACCATGGACTAAAATCTACTGTTTCCAAATTTGCTGATGATACAAAACTGTGCGGAGTGGCAAATGATCACTCAAACCAATTAGATATTCAAGAAGATTTAGATAAATTACAGCAATGGTCTGAAAAGTGGCTAATGAAATTTAACACAAGTAAATGCAAGGTAATGCACATAGGTAAAAATAACAGCAAGTACGATTACAAGTTATTTGGAAATTCGTTAACAAAAGTGGATAGTGAAAAAGATCTCGGCGTAATTATCAGTAACGACCTCAAATCATCCAAGCAGTGTATTTCAGCCTCTGAGAAAGCAAATAAGATTCTGGGATTGATTGCGCGATCTTTTGATTTCAAAAGTCCATCACTCATTAACAAGCTATATAAATCGTTAG
>NW_027467741.1:667500-672500 GCF_046742065.1 Oratosquilla oratoria
ATAAGAGAGCTGAAGAGTGATAATGAAAAGAAGAGAATTAATTATACTACCAATAGCGAAAACTTAAAAAAAGAGGTAAACAACAAAACACAAGAAATGACTGAAAAAATCGAAGAGAACTTAGATGAGGAAAGTATCCAAAAGATTAAGAAATGGAAGGAAAACATTGAAAATAAAGAAATTGTTTTCAAAGAAATAGTCCAACAACAAATGCAGGAAAATGAAAAAGACACAATTATCCAAGTAATTAATGAAAAAGCAAATTGGGTCAGAGACACAGTGGATAGGAAAGCATGTATTGTGGTATATAGACTAAAAGAAAAGCATTGTCTGGAGGTACATGAGAGAAAAATAAGAAAAGGAGACAGCAATAGCAATCCTAAAAGGAATTCAGGATGGAGCCCAAGATTAAGGGAAAGACGTAGACGATACATATACGATTGGTCACTATTCTAAGGATAGAAATTGACCCCTAAAGATAAAACTAAGATCACAAATGGTAGTAGAAGACATATTTGAAAAAGTAGGTAACTTGGCAAGGAGTGAAAAAGTACAATAAGATATGGATAAAAAAAGAAAAATGAGTATTGAGGAATTAGAAAAAGAGAAGACACTAAGAGATGAAGCAAAGGGGGGAAAACGCGAAGAGAACGGAGACCGAAAGCAAGGAATTCTATTGGAGAGTAATCAACATGAGACTGAGGGAATGATACATCAGAATTAGTGAACCAAAGACAGAAAAAAAAATGGAGAAAGAAGAAAAATGAAAGTGGCCTATACCAACATCGACGGATTAATTTCAGGACTGAATGAACTTAATGATTACCTGCTAGAAGAAAAACCAGACATAATGGGAATTGTGGAGACTAAACTAAGGGGTGAAATACCATCCATTGATGTTGGACATGGACTATACAATTACTGGATTAAAAACAGAGACAAGAAACAGGGAGAAGGAATCATGTTCTTGGCCAAGAAAAACTTGAATGTGACAAAAATTGCGGAGGGCAAAGGTAATGTAGAAATGATCATGATAAAAGTCGAAGACAAGAACATGAAAAGTAGAAAGTTTGTGGTGACTTATGTGCCCCCAAAAACAAACGCTTGGAAAGAGCACGAGCATACGAAAATGCTAGAAGATACAAGGCAATCATTAAATGAGATACTAATGGGCAGGGGTAATCTGGTAATTATGGGGGAGTTCAATTGCAAAGAAATTTGTTGGGAGAACATGACAGTGGGAGGAGGAGAAGACTTGTTGGGTAATGTACTCCTGGACATGACTATGATATATACTATGACTCAATGGGTCAGTGAAAACATCACATACAGAAATAACGAGGAGCCGTCGAAACTAGATTTAATATTTACAACAGAACCTGAAATCGTGGATAAAATCCAATATACGACACGAATAGGAAAGAGTGACCATACACTCATTGAGACTAAACTAAAGGAGAGAAATGAAAGGCATAGGAAAGGAAGATTGATGTACAAGAAAACGGACTTTGCAAAACTAAAGAAATTCTTCCAGAATGCAAACTGGAAAAAATTTACATGGAAGAGACAAAAGTGGAAGAGAAATGAAATATCTTAATGGATAATTACAATGAAGGGGTGAATAGGCACGTACCAAAACAGAAGCTAGAGAGAGTGTACATTAAATACTGATTCAACAAAAGATACAGTGAGGCAAAAGATAGAAGGGAGAGAACTTGGAAAAGATGGAGAAAAGATAAAAAAAATGGAAAATGGCAAGTATATATTATAGAAATGAGTATGTTAAAGTGAGAAGAGAGGAAAAAAGGAACCATGAAAAGGATTTTATAGATAAATGCAAAGAGCAACCTAAGCTATTCTATCGATACGTGAATGGTAAACCTAAAAACAAACAGGAAATGGTGAAACTATGCCAAGGGAATATAGAATAGACAGAAGAATTAGAAATGGCCGAAGTCATGAATAACCACTTCAAATCTGTCTTCCCTAGAGAGAAAGCACAATATTGGGACAAAGGAAATAAAAGTCGATCTCCCCCCATGAGCGAGATAACAATAACACAAAAAGAAATAATGAAACATCTATCAAACCTTGACGTCAGGAAATCACATGGGCCGGATGAAATTGCAAATTTGATTTTAAAAAAAATGCAAAGAAGAACTAACGGACAAAATACATAACATAATAAGTTGTTCACTTAAAAAAGGAAAAATACCAAAAGACTGGAAAAAGGCTAACATTGTACCAATAAATAAAGGAGGAAACAAGGAAGAACCAACTAACATAAGGCTAGTCTCACTAACAAGCACTATAGCCAAAATTTGTGAGAAAATCAAGAATAGATGGGTAAAACACCTGGAAGACAACAATTTAATAAACTCAAGACAATTTGGGTTCAGACAAGGAAGATCATGTACCACAAACTACTGAAGATTAATAGACATAGTGCAAGAAAGGAATAGATGGGCTGATTGTGCCTTCCTGGATTTACAAAAAGCTTTTGACAAAGTACCACAAAAAAAAAAATAACATATAGGAGGGATACATGGGAACATACTAATATGAATGGAGGACTTCCTGATTGGTAGAAAGATGAGAGCAGTGCTCAGAGAAAAATATTCAGGTTGGAAAGAGGTGATCAGTGGAGTACCACAAGGATCTGTATTGGCTCCAATAATGTTTGTTATTTATGTGAATGACATGGGTGATGATGTGAAATATTACATGAGCTTCTTTGCAGACGACGCCTACTCGATAGAGAGGACTTGTTAAACTGGGACAAGAGAAGCACAATAGGACATGGAAAGAAAATGAAAAAACATAGTTATAGAAGAGATCTGAAGAAAAACAGTTTCCCATATAGAGTGGTGGACACTTAGAACAAACTGACAATGAAATAGTGTGCGCAAAATTCATTCATGAGTTAATTTTTCATTTCTCTTCTACTGTTGTTTACTCTTTGTATATCCTCTCCCAGTCTCCTTTTTGAAAAAAAAAATCTCATTTTATATTTTTTTTTCCATACATCATTCTTCCTTTTCAATATTGTTCGTTTTTCTTATTATTTTTCTTTGTTTAGTTCCAGTTCTACAAATATATAGTCATTTTTTTAGTGGTGTCTCATATTCAATCTTGTCCACTATTTCAGGTTCTGATGTGATTATTATGTGTAGTCTCGATGACTATTCCTCATTTCTATACCTAGTATTCTCTTGTATCCATTGTGTCATTGTATGCTCTATTATCATATCAAGTCGTACATTTCCCCATAGGTCATCTCCATCCTTCACTGTCATTTCTTCCCTTCCCATAAGATTTCTTTACTATTAAAGTCACCCTTTATAACTATTCTTCCTCCATCTTCCATTATCTTATTTAGTGTTATCCGTGTGTCTTCTAACATATTCTTGTGTTCTCTCTCTTCCCAAGAAGCCGTTTTAGGAGGCACATAATTTACCACAAACCTTCTGCCCTTCTTGTACCTGTCCTCTATTTCCATCAGGGTCATTTCCTCTCTATTCTTTCCATTTGTAACATTCCTCACATTTATATCCTTCTTAGTCAGGAACATAACTCCACCACCTTGTTTTACTTTTCTGTTTCTAATCCAATAATTATATAAGCCATGTCCTACACTGTTGGGTGGTAATGGACCTTTCAATTTTGTCTCCACAATTCCCATTATGTCAGGTTCCTTTTCCATTCAGTTCATTCAAGCCTGTTATCAATCCATATATATTTGTGAAAGACACTTTTAATTTTCTGCTACCTCCATCCTCTTTTCTGTTTCCCTTCTGTTTTTCTCTGCTATGAACCATTTCCTCACTTTCATATTCACTACTCTCCAATAGAATTTCTCTTTGCCTGACTCTGTTCTGCTCTCTAGCTTCGATTCTTTTAGTTTTCTCATCCTCGCTTTCCTCTTTATTCATCTCTCTTTTTATCCATGCCTGTTTGTACTGATCACTTTCTGCTAGTTTTCCTGTTTTTGATGAGATATTCTCTGCTGTCGTTTGTGACCTGAATTTAACCTTAATTGGTCTGGTCTTGTCTACATTGTATTTCCCAAGCCTATATAGTTCTTCAAATTCTTTCCCTATTTCCTATTCACTTTCTTGAAATATTCTTAGTACCCTGTTCACTCTTTCTTTCTCCTTTCTTACTCTTATAGTCCTATTTGAATTATGTTTCTCTTCCATTCCTAACAAAATTATACAATTACTTTTATCTGCTAAGTCTCTTACTATATTCTCCTTCTCTCTCATCACTTTAATAACTGTGTCATTACTGTGCTCCTTCATCTGTTGTTTCAATATATCTCTAAATTAAATTTTGCTATTTTCCTGAACTTTTTTTTCAACCACTTACCTCTTTTTCTATGGAATCTTTATTTTCTTTATTATTATTCTTTAATTCCTTATTCTCACCTTTTACTTCTCTTAACTATCTTTTCAATTCTTCTATTTCTTTATTTATGTTTTTGTTCCCCTTCTTTATTTCTTCCAATTTATCAACTCTTTGTGTAATCAGTGCAAGCTGACTGAACCTAACCTCCCACTGTTCTTTCATTTTTGCTAGTTTTTCCTCTAGAATTGCTAATCTGGGGAGGTTGCCATCTCCTCCCTCATTAAATCCCTGGAAATAATTATCTTCACCTTCCATTGCGCTGCTCTTATCTATATATCTAATTCTTATATTTTTACTAACTTCCTCGACTTACCTCTGTCGGCTGCGCACCTTTTGTTGACATTCCTTCTGACTTCCGGGGCCCGTTCGTCCCCTTCCTCATTTCCTTCCTTTTTCCTCAGTAATCGCTCCCATTCCCCTATTTCTTCACCTTCCCACTATACCACGAGTTTTCCCCTTCCCTACTAATATAACACAGGTACTCCCTCGTCGTTGAATCCACGAAGATTTTTTTTTCGTAGTACAATCGTCGCCGTCTCTCTGCCGATCGTCTGTGTGTGTGTGTGTGTGTGTGTGTGTGTGTGTGTGTGTGT